>NC_141619.1:11572908-11872908 GCF_047967505.1 Dipteris shenzhenensis
TGAGATAGGGATAGAGAGAGAGAGAGGGGGGAGATAGGGATAGAGAGAGAGAGAGAGAGGGGGGGGGAGCGAGGGAGAGAGAGAGAGAGAGAGAGAGGGGGGAGGGAGGGGGGAGAGAGAGAGAGAGAGAGAGAGAGAGAGAGAGAGAGAGAGAGAGAGGGGCGGGGGGAGATAGGGATAGAGAGAGAGAGAGAGAGAGAGGGGGGGGGGAGATAGGGAGCCTAGTAGCCTAACGGTTGTCTTATTATATTGCTATGGGCTCCATCGAGTTGAGAAACATAGAATTACTATTTGTCTTTTTGGTTGTCATTCCTTTTGCGTCAATCGTTATTATGTTCTAAGATAGTGCATGGATTATTACCAACATAGAACTCTTATTTTCCTTTGACAAACTGAGATGTTGCTTGCTTTGACCGAGAATTCTAGCAAACTTACAATGGAGATATATATATATATATAGATAGATAGATAGATAGAGAGAGAGAGAGAGAGAGAGAGAGAGAGAGATTAGTGCATGTGCATGTGCATCATGAGGGACACAATCAAAGGAAGAGAGAGAGAGAGAGAGAGAGAAGAGAGAGAGAGAGAGAGAGAGAGAGAGAGAGCATTTGTGTGTGTACAAGAAGGGGGGTGGGTGTTGTGCGAATGCTTTGCCTCTCTTCTAACTGAATAGTTCAGTAAAACTGAGCATAGAGCCAAGCCAAGTGGTGCCTATGCTGGAGGATTTTGAAACTTGAAATTCTATTGCTAGAAATTACAAACATTTTAAAATCTCACTTTGAGACCCAGCGGAGCGGGTCTTTAACCGATCGTAGACGGGTCATGCTACTCGTTTGTTAAATGGGGACTTAGTGGTTGTGCCGTCTTTATATTAGTATGTTATTGTTCAACATTTACTTAATGGTAACTTAAGAAGACTTACTTTCATTATGTAGGGTCATAGTGGTTTTCAACCTTATTTCAATGGAAAAAAAAAAGACCACTCCTCTAGGTATGCCATGGGACATATCCCGACCCCTGCTCATTGCGCTCAAACCTTTGAATCTCCTCCCCTCACAAATTCACCATCATTTGTCCAACAGATACAAGCACATGATGCATCTGTGATTACTCACCCTCTTGGGTGCACTCAAAAATTCAATTTGGAATGGAAAAAACCATCAACCTTATGATCAAGTTTCAATCGAGTACCCATGTTACTTGACCTCAACCCTCAAAATGTCTTAACAAGAATTTCGATCAAAGTAACATTCCCACCACCCACTCTTAACGTGAACCATTATTTTCTATACTTTAATATGTTTCTCTTCATAGTTAAAATTTTGCTCATGTCTTTAACAAGAATTTCGATCAAAGTAGCATATCCACCACTTGCTCTTAAGTTAAACCATTATTTTCTATACTTCACTATGTTTCTCTTCATAGTCAAATTTTCAAGCATATTGTGAACATATTTAACATAACAAGAGCCCCTTCAATCCTAATTAGAATGCACATTTTGCTAAAATTTTTAACTAGGTCTTTTTAACAAGTAGTGGGAATAAGCCATTAGCCTCTATTTTGAGGCCAAAATCTATTTTAACAAGTAGTGAACAAGTAGTGGGAATAAGCCCTTAGCCTCTATTTTGAGGCCAAAATTTATATACTCCTCCTATATTCACCTCTCAACTACCATCCAGTCAACTTTAACCGAGAACGAGATGCTTTGGAAAAAGTTGCCCCTTCATGTGTTTTCTTCCAGTTAATTGTCAAACACCAACCATGACTTTGCTTTAGATTAACTATGAGAGGTTAACTTTTATGTGCTTTAGTCTAAAACCATAATGTTTTAAGGAACAAATGTTAAAAGAGATTAAGGGGCAATCTCTATTATCTAGAACTATAAGTATTTTAAAATTCAGCTTTATGGTAGACACACACACACACACACACACACGTATATCAATTTACCAATTTCACTCACTTTATTTAGAGTTTTATCGACCTATCCTCTATGAATTGATCTCATAAAAGGATGAGGTTTGCACATGAGCCTACTAGATATGCATTAGGGAAATGGAATGAGAATCGAACATCTAAATCTACTAAGGAAAAGAGGCTTAAGATAGGCCGCCATGAGATAATGTTGTGAAATATCAAGGCAAGAAAAGAGACAAGCATGCATTTTAATGGTAACACTAGTGAGGAGTTCTACTTGTTTTTTAGTTGATGAATCATTTGCCAATTGGTTTCTCATTTGCTGCAAAGGCTCAATCTGTTTCTACAAATGCTAATTTTCAGGATTAGGAGCATTTGGGGTCCCTAACTACACAAGGTCCTTTTTATAATATATTTGAAACTTTGTTCTTTTTTTAAAATGTTTTGAGATTTTAAAATTGGTGAAATGATCTTTAGTCTCATTTGAGGTGAAATATCATTATGCATTTAATCATACAAAACTTGAGAGGAAGGAGACTAGCATGACGATCACCAAAGTTGTGACTCTTCTCACCACTAGGCCTACTCTGACATTTCTAAAAAACATTTATTATTATCAGATTCATGCTTCTAGTTTTACCAATTGAGATATGTTTTTCATGGGGCAATATGGCAAGACTTCATGCTTTTGAATTATGCTTTTGTGTTTCCTAGGAAATAATTATCCTTGTTGACATAAGGGTCAACTTTTGCTTGGGTGTAGCCAATCATGAAACTATTTTCAGGGCCATTTTGGGGCCGCAGTGCGATGCAATCTTGGGTGAATATTTGAATTTTGCGCGAACCCGCGCTCTCGTCGAAATTTTTTTGGATGTCATGATGCCACACTGGAGTAATAATGAGATGCAATCTATTTTTTTTTGAACACTGTAGAGCTTGACACATAGTAGCTCTGCACTACATCGTGAATCTCTGCACTTCTTCACGTAGCGCAGTATCTCGCCTGAGCCACCCGACCCCTTATCATCATGTAGCTTTTTCCCACAACTTTGCCACTTGCCACTGGGCACCGCACCCATGCAGATCATTAAAATTCAAGGTTGGCTTGGAGAGACCACTGCCTTGGTTCTTGGCGTAGTAATGAGATGCAATCTATCATTCTTAACACTGCCACAACACATTCTCTTGCTTGACCACCTGTCATTGTGGAGCCTTTTGCCACAGCTTTGCCCATGCAAATCATAGATTGGCTTGGAGAGACCACTGCGGTGGTTTTTGGCATAATAATGAGACGCAATCTATGATTCTGAGCATCACCTCAGTGCAGACTCTGGTTTGATGACCTATCATCACCCAGAATTCAAAGTTGTCTTAGAGAGACCACCACGCTGGTTCTTAGAGTTATAGCTCCGTTACTTATTTTTACGTATTATAGGAGGAGGTCTATGATGACCAACATGTTGGCAAACAAAAGGAGATCTATGATAGCCACCGTGCTGGTTCTTGGAGTTATATATTTGTGTACCAAGGAAAACTTATTTCCTTGGTGCAACCAAGTCTTTGGTCGGTGGCAAAATTCAAGAAAAGATGTGCCACCATCCTCACACTTAGTCACACAATGTGCTAAGTCAATATGCATGTGCCACCGCCATCCCACCAATGTGGTGGAATTGGTCTACTACTACAAAGGGCTATATAAGGAGGCCACTTCTCAAGCCTCAACATCTAATGCCAATACCCCTACCTCAAGTCCTTCTCCATCCAGAGTCTGTGTAGATCGCCATTGAAGCTCTACTGGTGGTAGAGAGCGCACGTGGTGGACAGCACCATCATTTGTATCTGATATGAAATTTTTATTTTGCTCTATTGTGTCTATTATTTGGTTATTGTACTATCGTTATTGTCAAACAATCTCTCCCTTGCATCATAGTTCTATAGTGCCTGATCTTGTGAACTCTTTTCCACATATTTTACACTTCCATTAATTAAGTGTTTTAGTTGTATTGACACAATTATGTGCAATGTCTAGTAGAAAACCATGTTTCTCTTGAGGCATGATTACTATCATCGAACATAAAAAGAAAAAAACTATCTTGAAGATTTGAATCTAAGCATGTAGTACAAAACATTTGCAAAATGGCTTTTGATTCAACATATCCAATTCTTAATACATCGCAATACTTTTAGCATACTACAAAAAATTACAAATGAGATATTTGACAACCAAGATATGGTTCAAATTTTCCATGCTCTAAATCATTGTCACATGACATTGGAATTGTTAGATTTGAATTCATGCTATGCTATCATGCATCAACAATTTTAGGCTCTTATTATCCACCATGGGACCTAGATTTGCATGGGTAACACCTCGCAGGATGGACACAATAGTTTTAACATGTGGTCCCTCGCACCTTTGCATGAGGTTTTACTTATTTCCCAACAAATGCTTACTCATACTTATGCCAAGTGCCATGAACTCTTTTTTGCAAATGTCGCATCTCCATTTATTACTATTTAACATTGTAACAAAATCCCATGGCTGCACAAGATTTTGACCTTGTCCACAAGGATCATTGTTTGCTTGGGTGTAGCCTTTTTTGGTGAGGTTCACGGAATTTTTTGTATATAGATATCTTGCATGACCCATAACTTATGCATTGCTCAACGGAATTTGGCAAACTTTGACTTCAAGTTGTAAACACTCTAAACTTGAACATGAGACGAAAAAACTATGGAATAAGGATTTGGAATGAGACCGTTAAAGCATTACAAGTGCTAAGTTGCATGTGAAGCATGAATCCTGAAGACTATAGGATATAGAAATTTATTCAAAAACATCAAAATTTTGTTCCATATATACATGCAACCAAGTAATCATTCAAAAGTACACTATGTGAGATTCTCCTAAACCCAAGGACACACCTAAATGAGAACTTTAGGTATGGGTTAATGGGCCTTCAATGTTGTGCTAAAGTGATGGAAACCCATTTGAGGGCATGCTCCATAACTTTTTTTGGATTTTTTGAAAACCAAAACGGATTGAAAATTTGAAATCGAAACTAGTGGGACTACTACATGGTGGTCTTAAAACATTGACAGTTGTTGATATTGGTATCTAGATTTACCCTAAACTAGAAGAAGTTGAAAAAGTGCAATTTGTGTATGTGCAAAAATCTTTTACTAAATCCAACACTATTTACAATTTCGAATTGTTTCTTTTTCCATGCACTTGCTTGCTATATGGCTCATAAGCATGCCAAAGGTCATTGCATTACATAATACATGGCATCAAACCCGATAGTGTGCCCTTTGGCCTATTTGTGTTTTGAAGCATTTTAGGTCACATTGCACTTGTTTGGGATATCCAATTTTGTTGACGTGTATCACCGGAGGGGGGAAACCCAGGGGTGGCTGAAAATTTTGCTATTCCTGTGAATTTCAAATTTCACACCTCTCATCCATTGAATCTTAGAATATTAAGTACTTGCAACCTGCCCACACCCTGTGAACGCCCTGCAATTTGCACGCACCTCGACGTGACCTTGCATAGACTTTGGTTTGCATTGTCTTCTTTCAGGTAAGTTATCTTCTATCCTTTGCTCGCCTCATAAGCTAGCTTCTCTAGGTCTATTCTAGACTAATTATGGCCATGGCTTCAATGGCAACATGCAGCTTGCCATGGCTTGCAAGAGAATTAGACAGAGGTTACGAGGTAGAAAAGTTGAAAAGATTGGTCAAGGCACAAGGAATAGATTGCAGGTTGAGGAAAGCAATGGAACAATATCAAAATGGCAATGGAAGACACTTTTGAAACATTTGCGAATGGAGTAACAATGAGAAGAAATCAAAATCCTTGTAGAGTAGCAACATGAAGCAGTTGCAGATACACGCATTTGATCATTGCCATCAGAGCGAAGAACATGAGCTCTGGTGTCACGATTGGTGTGAGCATTCGAGGTAGGAACATCAGGCCATTCTGGTGAATACTAGTCTCGAGTCTTCACAAGCTTTAGCGTGCTGCACCCTAAAGTTCCTATAGTAACAACCCTACTAACACCTCAGGAGATGCACGCCCAAGAGGCGATTCTATCTAACCTTAGAAATGGCCTACAAAAAGTGAAAGGGGTGCACAACTTAGATAAACTAGCTACAAAGAGGCCAACATTAGCTATGTTGGTGTCCCCTGGAACAAAGGAGAAACATCTTGGGCGCACAATTTTAAAGATGTTGTCAATTAGAAGGACCAACGAGCTATTGAATGTAGAGTAGAAGCAATGCACAATCATCCCAATCGGAGAAGTCTGTGGGATCCAACAGAACACAAGAAAAGGAGAGACAACCTAAGTGCGGAAGTCATTGCTAGAGTGTCAATGTTTTGGCACAAAAATATGGAGTTTTTCCAAATAGAAAGGACATTTATGAAAAGCGGAGAGGACATAAGGTGTTTGAGAGCACATCATACACATGCTTGATACAACGTAGGTCAGTGGTGCCTAAAGTAGCCTGGTGGTTGTTTGTGGTTGAGCTTTGAGATAGTTTACTTTTCATTTCTTAAACTAGGCTTGGACTAAATGTGATTGCCCTAAAGCAGCCCGTTGGTTGGAACATCATGCAACTATATGCTAGTTCAGCTCAATCACCAATTAATGTGATTTTCCTGAACCAACGTGGTTGTACAGACATTAGTTGTTGACCAGCTCGGTGGCATGGTTGAGCAAAAATTAATAGCAATATATTTTGCAATAGAAAAGAAATATATTGCTATTTTACTAAACCAGCCCAGTGGTTGAAACATCATGCAACCATGGCTACTTCGGCTCAATCACTAGTTATGTGATTACCCTGAACCAGCATGGTTGAATAGACATTAGTTAAATCATGACTCCTTTAGCTCATTCCCCAGCTATATGATTGTCATGAACTAGCGTGGTTGAACATACATTAGTTGACCAGCTAGTGGTGTGGTTGACAAAAAATTAACAGCAATATATTTCGCAATAGAAAAATAATATATTATTATTTTACTAAACCATCCCAGTGGTTGAAACATCATGCAATCGTGGCTACTTTAGCGAGTCAATCACTAGTTATGTGATTGTCTTGAATCAGTGTGGTTGAACATACATTAGTTGTTGATGGTCCCAGTGGTTGAAACTACTGTGTTTCTTAGTGCTATTCGGGTCATTCAGAAATGAAAAGCAATACATTGTTATTTTCTAATTCTGAAATTCATAAATAAAAATCAATATACTTGTTATTGTCTAATATGTGAAGTTGAGACTTTTAGGCTAAACTAATCCGATGGTTGAAATTGTGAGTATCCTAAACCAGCCCTATAGTTAAAATTGTGACTAACACGGTGGTTGAAATTGTTTTGCTTCTAGTAGCTTGATTCCTTCAATTATTAGATAATTAGTTCAATTATTAGATAATTAGTTCAATTTAGAGTCTTTAAATACTTTAATTAGATCACGTTTTTGCATGTACTATGTTTTAACTTGGTTTAGTAGTACAAAAAGGGGGCTCATTGTACTGAGACTGTATTGTTGTTCCATTTAAAATAGGGCTCACTATTCTGTTGTTCCCGTATGTTGGGTCAGTAGATGGATTTGTATCTCAAGTTTATGGATCGGAATCTTGACATTTCAGTTGGGTGCAGTAGCTTTGAGCATTGTGAGCCTTGGTACATCAGGAAACTCAAAGACAAGAATGCTTGTTGTTGTAAAATAGGCATAGACTTTGACCTAGCTTGACAAGCTATGAATGACTTGAGATCTGGTCGTGTTGGAGCATTGCTCCATGGGGATCAATGCCCATGTCTGTCCGATGAACGTACAATCTGTAGGCCACTTGGATCCTCATCATGTGTTGCAAGGGAGAGCAGGATTTATAGCGTAAGGGCTATATGGGAGCCAGTGGTTTGTCCAAAGGGAGATCGTGAGTGGCACCGCATTGAATGCATTTGTGGCACATGCAAGCATTTCAATCTAAAGCTGAAGAAGAAGACATTTCATGTCTGTCCAAATGAAATGAGGGAAGACAACCATGTTACTCTAAAATGGAGGAGATTTGAAAATGTTAATGTTGAAGGATCCGATAAAAAGAGATGGCTACTATTGTATAAGAGCACTCAGCCGAGGGAGCTTATAGGTCACGTGGTTCAATCCATCCCAAAATATAAGCTTCACAATGTCATAGCTAGCTGGCAGGATAAGCACTTTAGGATATGCCTTGCCAATTTTCCCCATGACACTATCGTCTCTGTCATAGATTTTGCTAAAAATTATTTATTTCTAGAA
Source organism: Dipteris shenzhenensis (assembly GCF_047967505.1). Classification (NCBI taxonomy): domain Eukaryota; kingdom Viridiplantae; phylum Streptophyta; class Polypodiopsida; order Gleicheniales; family Dipteridaceae; genus Dipteris; species Dipteris shenzhenensis. The sequence continues at coordinate 11,581,128 of NC_141619.1, forward strand.
CAAGATGAGATACAAAGTGTTCACTGGTACAACAAGCAAATAACAATTCTTGTGCATATCACATACAATCATTTGCTTGACTCTTCTACAATTGATGCTAATCTGCTTGCTCACTCATAGGAGTCCAGGACAGTGCAATGCACATACCACTTCTACATTTAGATGATAGGGAATATGACACCTTATTTGTGTGGCATGCTTTTCTACTGCATTGGGAATGGCTGAAAGTCCCCATGCCGGAAATATAAAACAACATTGGGTGTGGTCAAATGGTGCTACCTCTCAATTTAAATAAGCTCATGGATTCTACTTTGTCTCAAGGTTCAAATCCTTGACTGGTCTAGACATGTTGTGGAATGTATTTGGGTCTAGCCGTGGCAAGGGTGAACATGATGGATGCGGTGCTGTTATTAAGCAAGTTTTGTTTAAACACCAATTAACATGCCCTTAAGAAAAGCTCAATGATGCCCATGATGCTCTAACATGGCTTACAGCCAACCTCTCCACAGGTGTGCATTCAACATATAGTAAACAAAAAAAAAAACACATGGTACAAACAAAGCCTTAACAATAGTGTAGTACATAGAGTGTTCCATGAAGTGAAAGTGGATGAAGTGCAAAGGAGAAGCCAAGACAATTGTGAGAAAATTAAAGGAGTTCATGGTGGGCACATCATGTGGGGATTTTCAAACAACCACCTGATTAAAACAAGAAAACTCTCTTGTTTATGCAGTGCGTGCATCATAGGGGATCATGACGATTTTGAGAATTTTACAACTGTGAAGACATGGTAGGGAGTTCAAGTTTTGCCTCTATGTTTAGATGGAGTGACAAACAATGGAGAGACAAACAACGACTCTCCATAGTTTGGGGAGAGTGTTGATGACCTCACTGATTGTCTGGAAGACGGGGATAACTTTGCAGTTGTCGTTGCCTGTGGGGAGAATGAGGAAGATGACCCATACTTTCTATTGTAGTGCACAAAACCTAAGCACAAGGTTGAGGAAGCATTTAAGGATAATTAGGAAACAACCTATGAGAAGTGGGATGTAGTAGTTAGAGCTTTTTGTTAGAAAAAAACATCCAAGAAAGGCCACAATAACGAACTACTACATAAAAGTCCACAAACATTTGTGTACTCTCATCTAGTAAGAAGCTATTAAGTTCCAGATGCAACCTATGCGACAACAAAAGAAGAGCAAGAGTATCTTCAAATTGGATTTAGACATGCATGAGCACATCATCTTGGGGTGTCTTGGAGCAGTGTACGAGGACGACTAAGATAGTACTAAGAAAATGTAGTCTCATTGCAAGGAAACAATATTCCACTTATCCTAGAAAATGGAAAATGTATTTGAGACTATGCTTCTTTTTGTAAATCCCAAACTAATTACTGCACCTATTTTTGTAAATACCAAGTGATTTATCCCAAACAACCACCACGCTAGTTTTATTAAATCCCATAATGAATCCACAAATCCATAAATCCTTAACGAATGAATTGTATGCCATTCATCTTGTAATAATAGAAGCAAACCACCACATTGGTGGCTGTTAATATCCTAGTGTGCAACCAACCACCGTGCTAGTGACCACTTATCCTACACTACTGCCGTGCTATCCTAAAACTCATTGCAAAGTGCTATACTAAAGCAATACCTAATATGGAAGTAGGTTCAGGTATTACAAGCACCATAGATCATGGATGATGCCAGTCCGAGAAAGTCCACAAGTCCAAGAAATGCTTGCAAGATTTTTACTTTTTCAAAAATACGACATTTTGCGGCTCAAGGAAATTTCAAACTCCCAACTATCTTATCAATCTCTCTATAGCAAGCATCTCCCAACTCTTTAGGCCCGTTTATGAGCTATCGCAGACCTCACTACACACTCGGATCACCAATTGCTTGCTTGCCTCTATCGACTTGTACGCTCATAGTAACTCCTTCTTTCGCTTGGGCCTCTTCATCCTAGTATTGGCGCTCTATACAACTTTGCATCGCCATCATGTCCTGCCAAAAGAAACCTACATCATGATCTTGACAAGTACCTTAAAGGAGTAGGAAAAACGATAGCTAGAGAAATTAATATTCATCGCCTTTGCCGACTCCAAGTCATATAGCCAATGGCAAAGCATGTCCTCCTTGTAGCTATTATCCTCCCTCTTCTCTAGGTCTGGTTCTACGGGGAGGTCATCCAACATTGCTCTCAGATAGAACATGAGCATTCCAAAGTCTTTTGGGTATGCCATACATTTGTAGTAGGTGGATTGGTGTATAGAGTTTCAAGGATAGATTTCATAATGGGCTCCTAGTTGTGTATGCATTGCACTTAAATAGGGAGAGAGCTCATTGAGCCCAGCCTTCTCATTCTTCTTTCATACGACTTGACATGTCTACCTCTCATCATTCGACTTAGGTGGGTCGTCTTCTCTATCAATGTGTTGGAACTCTAGCAAAGATATGCAAAGATAATGTGTGAGCAATGAATTCCATAAAAGGAAGTTACAAAAAGGATCACAAATACATGGGGTGATGTCACAAGAATTTATGTGAGGACCTATAATTACTCACTTTCCAGTTACGACCACCTGGCTTGCATGACCAATAAAGTGTAGTTAGTTACCAGCCACCGGGCCTGCATGTTCAGTAGAGTGCACTTAAAAATACCAATCCTCATCGAGCTTGCATGCTTAGTAGAGTGTAGGTATTTTACCATAGTTAATTACTAGGACAGTGTCACAAGAATCTATGTGAATAAACCACTGCATTGGTGGTAGTTAATATCCTAGTGTGCAACCAACCACTGTGCTAGTGACCACTTATCCCGTATTAGAGGGGTGGTCAGTCCCTAAAAAAGACCCGAGTAGTATATGTCCAAGATTTATACATTTGAATTGGTTTCACTAAGAATGAAAAAGTGGTTCTGAGGTTGAAATCGAAAAAAAAAAAAAGACGGGTGAAAACAAAAAAAAAAGATGGGTGAAAAAAAAAAAAAGACTAGCCAGAGCTCCAAGAGATCAAGTGTGCCATTTCTGAAGAGCTTTATATTCAGATACGAATTTTAGGATAATGGCACAAGATAGAGCACAGTGGGAGCCTTCAGCAATGTACTTCGCAAATTGTGGGTGCTTATAATATTGAAGGCCTTCCCACAGTTCTTACTGCAATTGATCCAATCTCGAGTCAATGTTGTGGAACACTAGGTACCTCCTCCAATCAATCAATCTCTTGTACGACAATCTTGGATTACCAAGGGACCCATTGCAAAATGGCTGGCTAAAGAAATGTTGTTGCTACCGTGGCTTTCCATCTATGTTCCCTCTATGTTCCTTTGTTGTTTCTTCACTGGTTTGTATCGAAGAGCATGCAAAATTTAGTGATCTTTTTGCAATATATAGACTAGATGATTATAGATATATTCAAAATAACTTAAGTCACTTTGGAAATATTATAATATTGCTTATATATACATGTACATATATTATTATATGTATATATATATCTTAACAATTGCACTTACATTGAGAAATATGAAATCGCATAACTAATCCACAAATCCACAATTCCTAAACAAATGAATTATATGCCATTCATCTTGTCTTGTAATAATAATAATAGAAGCAAACCACCACGCTGGTGGCAGTTATACTCCTAGTGTGCAACCAACCATGCAACCAACCACTGTACTGGTGACCAACCACCACGCTCGTGGGGCAGTTAAGTTAATATCTCGGGGGGGTCACTATGTATAAACCCTCTATATCATGTGTGTTCAAGGCCTATTTCTAAAATCCCTTATCTGTAAATTTTTCATTACTAAAATGTACCCCTTTTTCTATACAAATCTGTAAATTTTTTCCAAAACTATTTTAAATAGTCCCTTATGTATATTTATTTCTATAAATTTTAGAAATAGAAAATATCCTTCTGTTGAACTCACGTGATAGGGTTACATATTATGAGTGACCCCCCCGAGGTTAATATCCTCATAATAATAGAAGCAAACCACTGCATTGGTGGTAGTTAATATCCTAGTGTGCAACCAACCTCCGAGCTGCAACCAACCAGTGCTATTATACTAAAAATAATTGCATTCCTGCAAAGTGTTATCCTAAAATAGATACATTGCCCATGTAAACTTTGGAGAAAATTAATAATTCAATAGATTACATAGTTTACATCTCAAAGACTCCTTTTCTTGAAATTACATCTCAAAGAATCCTTTCCTTTAGGGGGCTAGTTCCACATTGCTTTGAGATGGTCACCTTTTTGAGCTCCTTGATTGTAGGCTTGTCCTTCCTTGCTCCTTTCGTTCCTCCTTTCTTGAAGGGGGCTGGTTTCTTCCTTCAGGGGCCCAACCCCTCCCTTCATGTTGCTTCCTCTTTCGTTGCTTTGAGCTTCCTAGTTGCAGACTCGGCCCTTCTTGCTCCTTTCCTAAAGGGGCTTAGCTCCTCCCTTTAGGCTTCTTTTCCTCGCAATCAATGGCCTTCTTCAATTCAAGCTCCTTGTCTTTTGCATTTTTTTCCCAAATGACAAATTGAGCTATAGCATCTACTTTCTCATTGTAGATAGCTATAGCAGCAGGTAGGCACATTTGATCTGTCCATGACCTGGGCAATGGCAAATGACATTGTCTACATAGCGATCTTGCATGCACAAGCACCCCAAAGCAAAAAACATGCACAGGGTGGTAGCATGCAAGCCATTGGGTCATGTAGTCATCTATGATGGGGTATTGCAAACCATGCATTTTGGGCCCTACTGCATAACAGGATAGGCATCCGATTTAACTATTGCAGACATCAATACAATAGTCTTTCTTTGTACATGATGAAGTTTCTTCTTGATTACTTCCTCACTCATCCTAAGGCTGTGAATGTTCTCCTTCATCTCCTCCACTCTTTGCTCACTCCATACAATGGCTTCATCTAATTCCCTCAACATCTCTTGAAGGTGCTTAAATTGCTCAAAAACATCAACATGGGACGTTTCCAAGACTTCCACTCTAGTTTGGAAATCTCTCACGACAACGGATTGCTTTTCAAAACTTTTGAAAGCCACTACAAGCTCATGCACAACCCTATTATAATCTTGTTGCAAGGTCTTGTAGCTTACTTCAAATAATGTTTCTAGATAACAACCCCCATTGTGGCTGCTACAAGTTGCTCCACCCTGGCTATTCTCTACATCCATCTGCCTCATTGTCTTCTCCACCTTGGCTTCTCTCTGCTCCATCGTTCCTGGACTTAAATCTCTCTCACAGATCCTGCATCCCCGCTCTAGTTTTTGCATTCTTCCTTTTCAGTTCCTCCATCATCTGTTTTTCAATGTTCAATGCGTTTTTCATGTTGCAAAGTTGTTTGTAAAAAGACTCCTTTTTAGCTCTTTGATCTTCAAGCTCCTTTTACATCATTGCTAGCTTCTTGTCTGGGATGTCCCCATTAGTTCTAACTTCTTCAAGCCTATCTTGGAGCTCCTTGATGCGCTTCTTTGCTTCTTCTCTTCTATTCATTTCTATATCGATCGTCTTTGCAGCGGCCTTAGCTTACTATCATGCCTACAAGGCCCTCACTTTTGCCTCCTCTACCTTGGACTCTGTACCTCCTTGAGAATTTTCTCAAGTTGCGGTGCCTTTGCTGCATCGGTGGCTTTCTCTTGTAGAAAAGTCACCTTCTGAGAGTCCATCTTCTTATTGTATTGCTCAAAAATCCCTTTGAGGGTAGATGTCATCAGGTCCATTGCAACTCCAATGGACTGAGATGATAATTTGGATTTGCCATCCATGCAATTCTTCAGGTTGGTTATCACACTCTTGGAGATCTCCCTTGAGAAAGAGACATCACCTCCTTTCAGTTGCTCTACTCCTACTTGAACCTACAAGAACTTCATGGTTCCTCTCATATTAGGAAAGAAGTGCATTGTCCTCTTCAACACATCATGGAGGTTTGTTGGCAAGCTAGAAAGCTTGACTCCACCATCTTTACTAATTTGAGCATCGGGGTATACATCTAGAATATCTTGTCTCTTCCATTGCTTCTCAAAGAAGTGTGCTTGCAAATTGCCTCTAGGAAGGCCTAGTGCATTTTTAATCATGCTTTCAGTGATGGTAATCTTCTAACCTTGATAGACTATAGGGAGGAGAGAGAAGGAGGGAGGGAATTCAACATTTGAATTTTTTGGTTCCCACCTAGGAGTAAGAGTTGTGTAAGAGGTGTAAGATGTGGGGTCACTTGTGGGCTTAACCCACCTAGGTGAGGGGGGGTTAGGACTTTTTGGGACCTACTTTGGCCCTTTTACTAGGACTAATCCATTTCTTAATCCATTCCTTATGAGGCCCTTTTGAGACCCAATTCTCCCCTAATGGTCCTAGCCCTATCTCTCCTTCCCCTTCCAAGAGGTTGAGGTGAGGGAGGCCAATGAAGTTACTCTCCCTCCTCGTCCTTTGAAAGCTGCCTCTTCTCTTCTCCTCCACCTAAGCCTCATCCTGAATATCAAGATGCCAACTTGGAGGAGCTTTCCGAGAGGTTAATGGGCTGCTCATCACCATTGATTGCTTGAAGATCTCTTAGAAAGCTGATTCTTGCTCATGATCTGCTAGTGCTCTTTATAATACTTGAGAGCGGTGGGACATTCATATTCGACTCTAGAGGTGGAATTTTGACTTGAAGTCTTGAGAAAGATGTAGAGGACTTTAAACTCTATATTTTTGCCTTTTAGATTGAATTAATTCAAGTTTTTAGTCAAAAGTTATGGCTTCTTCAAGTTCTGATGAAATTTGAGTTCATGACGGAATTCCTACTACCTATTGCTATTATAAGTGATGTATCTTTTGAATAAGTTCTATTCCAGTTCTTAGATGTTGCTGCAGCCCCATTTGATGTAAAGTGACTTTGATGTATCATTAATCTCTTTGCATTGCTAGAATCCTTCTCTGCCCACCATTTGCCACAAATTTCACCGCCATTCTCTACCCCAACCTACTCCCCAACATCTGAAGTTGCTACTCCAAGTCTTGAGGTATTCCAATAGGAGTTTAAAATCTTCAACTTGCTGGCCTTGCACTAGTACTTTCATTTTTTCAGCGATGGAGTCTTTGCTGAGATATCGAGCTACACTCGTGATATGCCAGGGTGACCGTTGTGCATTTATGTCACCGACTTGTTAGCTACAGATGTTAGATATCAATGCTCCACTCTCATGTAACTACACAAGAACCATCTAACTCTACTTGTAAGCCCCCCATATGAGGAGAAGGCATTTGAGTAGCTCGGTTATCCAGTAGGTCCTCGTTTGGATACTAGATGGGGGCCATGTGTGGCCTGATGGCTGGACGGAGTTGGCACACTGCCAACTAGGCTACATGCAAGTGCGGGAAGGCATCCCATGACTGACCGCATTGAGGGTAGACAGAGCATTTCCCGAGGCAGCCCACTCTCGGGTTGCGGGGCCCGTTTAGAGTCCCAGATGATCCTGGATGGCTGTGGGCCGAACGGAGACGGTAGGTTAGTTGCTCTATTTTGCGCACCAGCTCTATCATGTGGTCGGTGGCCTATTTCAGGACTGACCCCCAGTCGACCGTTTTGGGTGGACTAGGTCGGTCACCCAATTGAGCCCAACCAACTACGACTGGTGGCTATATAAGAGCAAGCCCGTGAAGCCCATTTCATCACTGGCTATAGCAACCCTGATTCCTTAGCATCCAACCTCTGTTCTCTACTGTTTCCAGCTCGCCACCGAAGCTTCTTTCATAGGAGCGCATGGTTAGGAGGTAGCACCATCTATTGTATCAGTTCTACAGTAATCAAATTTTTGATTCTCCATACTATCTGTTTTCTCTCTTGCGTACGAGATCCTGTTATCTGTTGAGCACAGACGTTGTATTATTTTCTTACATGGTATCAGAGCCTGGACTCTAGCAAGAAGATTTGGTAGTGTGTTTCTGTTTGCAAGCAGATTGTGAGAGATGGCCCAGCCTGCAAGACTGCGAATCCCACCGTTCGGTGAAAGCGAAAAGTTGGACGGCTCTAACTATCCACTCTGGAAGTTCAAGATGAAGACCATCCTAAGCGCATATGAACTTTGGGACACTGCTACTGGGGTGGATGTGAGGCCAGTTGTGAGACTAGATCCAGCCAATGCAGGACAACAGATAGTACCAATTGCGAATGAGATTCTCGCATGGACAAGAAGAAATGCATATGCACTGTGTTCTATTGTCTGCAATGTAAGTGATTCTATCATGGCGTTAATTCAACATGTCACCACAGCGGAGGAGGCATGGACGGTCTTGAAAAATCAGTATGAGACCACGAATCAGATGTGGATTCAGAATCTGGAGACTCAACTCGCGAACGAGAAATTGTCTGAGTCTGAAGCGGCAGAGAAGTTCATCACCAGGGTGAAGAATCTACACGATCAGATGACTGCAATTGGCATCACCATCACCAGCGAGAATCTAGCATGAAGGTGCATACGGATTCTCCCACCAAAGTACGACGGTCTTGTTACGACGCTGAATACGCAGAACATAAATCCGCCCCTCAACTTTGAGGATTTCAGTGCGATGCTTCTGGAGGAGGAGATGCGTCAAAAGACGAGGACTGGAGAAGATTCTACGCTAGATCAAAGAAAGGTAAGGGTAAGGACTCTAGTAACCCATCTTCTTTTGATGATAAAAAGAGAAAGAAGAAGATCAAGTGCTTCTATTGCAATAAGGCAGGGCACAAGCAGAATGAGTGCCGAAAGAAGATTGCAGATGAGAAGAATGGAGTAAAGAAAGAGTCTAGCAACAGCATGCAAGCAGCACCAGTAGAGCTGTTCATAGCAATTGAGAAGATTTGCATGGAGGTAGTTCATGTACCTATGGATGAACCTTGGATCATTGACAGTGGTGCATCGCGCCACATGACCGGTCAGAAGGATTGGTATACCTCTCTACAGCCAGTAGGGAATGACTTCCTGGTAGCAGTCGGCAATGATGCAAAATGTCCAGCAAAAGGAAAAGGTACGATTGCTCTCAAGTCAGATGGAGTTGTAAAATAGTTGTCCGATGTTCTTTATGTGCCAGACATCAAGAGGAACTTGTTGTCCATTTCTGTGATCACAGATTAGGACCTCAAAGTTCACTTCGATAAGAATGGTGCACAGATTGTGGATCTTCAAGGGAAGGTCATTGGTAAAGGTACACGGCGCAACAACATCTACGAACTCTCAGCTTTCAGTGCTCGAGTGGATGTGAAGAACACTAAGCTATGGCATTTGAGGTTTGGTCATCTAAACCTTAGTTCTTTGAAGGAGATGCATAAAAGTGGAATGATTGTAGACCTACCAGAAATTTCACATCTACCCGATGTATGTGAAGCTTGCATGATGGGCAAGCAGCATCGGCAACCCTTTCCTAAAGAGGCCAGCAGGGCAAAGGCTCCTCTAGAGCTCGTTCACATGGACCTCTGCGGAAAGATGGAGATGGAAGCTTTGGGTGGTTCCTACTACTTCATGACGCTGATCGATGACTACAGTAGAAGGATATGGATATACTTCTTGAAGACTAAAGACGAGGCTTTTATTAAGTTCAAGAAATGGCATGTAATGGTCGAGAAAGAAACGGGGAAGAAGGTGAAGAAATTGAGATCAAACAGAGGTGGCAAGTTCACATCAACTGAATTTGAGAGTTACTGCAAAAGTCACGAGATCAAGAGGCAAAAACCCCTGCCACATACATCACAACAAAATGGAGTAGCAGAACGCAAGATGCGCATCATCTGTGAAATGGGCAGGAGTATGATGAAAGGGAAAGATTTGCCAAAGACTTTTTGGGTTGAAGCATGTAACACTGCAGTTTACATTCTGAATCGTAGCTACACAAAAGCTGTGAATGGGATGACTCCACTGCAGGGCTTTTCTGGTAAGAAACCTTACAGTTGCACATTTCAGAGTCTTTGGATGTGACTATTTTGTGCATGTCCCTGATGCTAACAGGACCAAATGGGAACCGAAGAGCCGGAAGTGTATTTTCTTGGGCTACAGTGAAGAGGCGAAGAGTTACCATCTCTATAACCCTGTTACCAAGAAGGTAATAGTAAGTCGCGATGTGGTCTTCTCAGAATAGCCGCATCAATTGGAGGAGGATGCTTCCTTCCTAGACAACCAGGACTAGGATATCCATCCAGTACCACCACCAATAGCAGACCGAACTCCCCCAATGGTGCTTGGGAGGATTCAAGATAAAGAAGATGAAGAAGAGCCTACAGAACCACAACGGCAAAAGCCATTCCTGAAGTGGGTAAAGCAGCTTTTGGACGGCAGAGAACCTCCAGCCATTGGGGAGGAACCATCCGAATACCACCGGTCCAAGAGATTAGACGAGCAAAGAAGAGCGCAGGAACACTTGGTCAACTATGCTTTGATGACAGAAGTGATCCGTGCTGATGAACCCAAGTGTCTTGAAGAGGCACATGGTGATGATAGATGGATGGAGGCTATGCAGTCCGAGTATGGCTCCATAATGAAGAACAACACTTGGGACCTTGTGGATCGTCCACCAAAATGCAAGGTAATTGGCACCAAGTGGGTGTACAAGACCAAGTACAAGTCCGACGGCACATTGGATAAGTACAAGGCTCGGCTCATGGCAAAAGGATTTGCACAAGTACATGGTTTTGATTATTAGGATACTTTTGCTCCCACAGCTCGACTAACCACAATTCGAAGTGTTTTGGCTTTAACTGCCCAGGGAAGTTGGCCCGTGTTTCAAATGGATGTAAAATCTGCCTTTCTGAATGGGGATCTCAAGGAGGAGGTATACATGGAACAACCACCAGGTTTTGTGATCCCCGGTTCAGAAGGTAAAGTTTGTAAACTAAAGAAGGCACTTTACAGGCTGAAACAGGCCCCACGATTGTGGTACCAGTGAATTGATGCCTACTTTCTACAAAACGGGTTCAGGAGGAGCCCATCAGATGCAAATTTGTATATCTTCAGAGAAGGAGGTAGGTGTATGATCGTGGTCCTTTATGTGGACGACCTTGTCATAATAGGGAACCATGAAGAGAAGATATTGCAGACAAAGCATTTGCTAGGAAGAGAGTTTGAAATGACATTGATGCATTTCTGTTTGGGGATTGAAGTTTGGCAAGAGCTGAAACAGATCTTCATTTCACAGCTGAAGTATGCTAGAGAGATACTGAAGGCATTTGGCATGGCTGAGTGCAAGACTGGAGGTTGACGTGAAGCTCTCAAATGAGGATTCATCACCACTGGTGGACGAAGCGAAGTACAGAAGGCTTGCGGGCAGTTTGATTTACTTGTGCAACACACGGCCGGACATCAGCTTTGCGACTGGTGTACTAGGTAGGTTTTCCAATAAGCCCCAAGAGAACCATTGGAGGGAAGGGATGCGGGTGTTGAAATACATCAAGGGCACACTTGATTATGGCATCACCTATACCAAGGGCAACATCTTGACCGGATTCTGTGACTCGGATTGGGCAGGAGACGTGGACAACAGGAGATCAATGACAGGTTATTGTTTCTCACTTGGATCTGGAGCTGTGTCATGGGTCAGCAAGAAGCAACCCACAGTTGCTCTTTCTTCTACCGAGGCTGAGTACAAATCAACATGCTTTGCTTCTTGCGAGGCAAAGCATGCTGATTTGAGGAGGATTCTGGGGGACATGGGTGCAGTGCAGAACAAGCCTACATAGTTATCATGTGACAATCAGAGTTGCATGGCGATTGCAAAGAACCCTGTGTTCCACGCTCACACAAAACACATTGAGATTCAATATCACTTTGTATGTGAGCTCATCATGGATGGAGAGGTCGACTTGGTGTATTGTCCGACTACAGAGAATGCTATGGACATCTTCACAAAGGCTCTTGGAAGAGACTTGCTGGAGAGGCATCTTCATCGACTTAGCATTGGACCGAAAAAGTAAGTTCACTTGCAGGTGGACATTGAGGGGGGGTGTTAGATATCAATGCTCCACTCTCATGTAACTATGCTGGAACCAGCTAACTCTACTTGTAAGCCCCCCATATGAGGAGAAGGCATTTGAGTAGCTCGGTTATTCGGTAGGTCCTGGTTTGGACACCAGATGGGGGCCATGTGTGGCCTGATGGCTAGACGGAGTTGGCACACTGCCATTTAGGCTACATGCAAGTGCGGGAAGGCATCCCATGACTGATCGCATTAAGGGTAGATGGAGCATTTCCCGGGGCAGCCCACTCTCGAGTTGCGAGGCCTGTTTGGAGTCCCAGATGATCCTGGATGGCTATGGGCCAAACGGACACCATAGGTGAGTTGCTCCATTTTGCGCACCGGTTCTATCGTGTGGTCGGTGGCCTATTTCGACCCCTAGTCGACCATTTTGAGTGGACTAGGTCGGTCACCCAATTGAGCCCAACCGACTACGACTGGTGGCTATATAAGAGCAAGCCCGTGAAGCCCATTTCATCACTGGCTACAGCAACCCTGATTCCTTAGCATCCAGCCTCTGTCCTCTATTGTTTCCAGCTAGCCATCGAAGCTTCTTTCACAGGAGCGCACGGTTAGGAGGCAATGCCATCTATTATATCAGTTTTATAGTAATCAAATTTTTGATTCTCCATACTATCTGTTTTCTCTCTTGCATACGAGATCTTGTTATCTATTGAGCACAGATGTTGTATTATTTTCTTACATGCGATTGGTACACTGCCCATGAATAATAGCTGGATGACAGCTATCTTTATGTACTCTAGTTAGTGGCTCAGTTAGTATGCCACCTAGGTTAGCTGAGTTTGGTTTGAGACCCACATATAGGGTTCACGTATTCCTTTTATACTTAGAGAGTTCTTTTGGCTTTCATAACTAAGAAGAGGAAAACTATTTTCAGCCTCCACCTTTGTGTGTATTCCGCCATTGTGTATGTGAGAAAGCTGCAAGTGAGACTACTTACTTCTCTCCCACTCTCTTCACATGGTATCAGAGCTCGGTTAGTGGTAAGGAGCTCAAGAAAGCAAACCAAGTTCGCGGTGTCTTGGTAAGAGGATCAGTGTTGCTTTCCTTTTTCAAGTTTGGGAGCAAATCTCCGCAGGTAGCACAGCCGAAAAGTGCAAGAGTGCACTATCTCAAAATGGGACACCCTTCGTGGTTCGGCGAGAGGGCAGTATATGCTGTGGGTAATGGCAAATCCCTTTGTGACATTATTATTTTTGATTCGAAGCCATTTCGGGGCCCGTTTTAGTAGCGGAAGTTTTTCACAGGCACTCAGAAAACTGCCCTATTTTCGCTGTGCGACCACTGTTCTGCAGGTAGGTGAAAAGTTGCCACACAAATTGCATCGTATGCCTATGTGCATCGATATTGGGAGTGACAAAATCATTCTTATTGCCTATTGATGCAAAATTGTCACTAGGAAGTGACTGTGTGGTCAAATACCACTTTCGTCAGTTTTGTAGATTTGCCCTTGTGAGGCAGAAGTTGTGCTTTTTGCAGTGACGGAATATTTTTGCAGTGTTCTGTAATGGCGTCTGATGCTCTTTCACAGATAGTCATTGAAAAGCTTGACAAGAACAACTTCCAAGCATGGAAGTTTAGAATGACGAATTTCCTTAAGGGAAAAGGCTATTGGGAGTTCATTATTGGAGTTGAACAAGAACTAGTTATTCCTAATGTTCCCAATCAACAGGAGTTGCAGGCATTTAAAGGGTGGCATGAGAGAGCCAAGAGAGTTATGTACTGGCTGTCTATCAGTATTTCAGATTCTATGATTGTGCATATTCAGGATGCAAGCACGCCGAAGGAGGCATGGGATACTTTGACAAAAATGTATAGCACAAATACGCAAGCCAGGAAAATGCAGCTCAAGCAGGAGTTGCATAATGTGTAGAGAGAAAATATGAGCATCAATGACTAACACATGAAGGTGAAGAAGATTGCTGACTTAGTTTTTGTGACCTTGAATGGTCTAGGAAAGGATTATGCACAATTGTGGACATCTATTGTCGTCCATGAGAATTTTCCTGATTTTGAGGAGTTGATTGCTCTTCTAATTTCTGAAGAGAAGAGAAATGGTGGTGTATCTTCTTCAGAAGGAACTTCAAAAGAAGCTGTCTTCTACTCAAATGCTGGAAGAGGTAGAGGCAGAGGTAGAGTAGGCCGATTTGGAGGCCATGGCAGAAATCAAAATATGCAGCAAATTCAAGAAAACTAGTCTTATGGAGGAGGACATGGTAACTTTAAAGGCAGGGGGAGCCAAAGAGGTCGTGGTGGATGGAAGAGAGGCCAAAATGCAAACAACAATGTTGAATGCTACTACTGTGGTAAAATGGGTCATATGGTTAAAGACTGCTATAAAAAGCAGAATGACATCATGACTAGAAAATTACAGCAAGGCAATTATGCACCCTCTAGTAGACAGGGTGATGATAGAAATGAGCATCCGTTTATGGTGCAGCACATGACCAATTCTGTTACAAGTGCAGAAGAAAGCAATGATGTGTGGTATGTTGACTCAAGTGCGTCAAACCACATGATAGGTCATGCAGAATGGATGCAGGATGCAAGGAAAATGGAAAGACCAGGATTTGTGGAGATTGGTGATGATACTGCACATCCTATTGTGCAGATTGGTAAAATTCTTTTGTCTATACAAGATGGGAAAAAGCAATACCTGTCTGATGTATTTCATGTCCCGAATATTACCAAGAACCTGGTTTCTATTGGTCTGATTTGAGCAAGGCTTGCAGGTCTGATTTAATCCTCATGGATGCTTTGTTGAGGATATGAAAAATAACGGTCGCTTGATAGCAAAAGGGAAGAAGAAGGGTAGGATGTTTACGTTGGATGCAGACATGCCTGAATTGAGTGTAGCAATGTTTGCACATGGGACTGATGTAGTTGTAGATATTGATATCTGGCATAAACACATTGGTCATGTTAATGTACAGTGACTTAAATTAATGCAGGCCCAAAATATTGCTTTAGGATTGCCTAAGTTCAAGGTTGCAGAAATGCATAAGGTATATGAAGCCTATCAATTTGGAAAATAGGCAAGGAAACCATTTCCTAGACATGTTCAAGAGAGTAAGAGGCCATTGGAATTAATCCACTCTGATGTGTGGACTACTAAAGCTACATCTATTGGAGTCTGTCATTATTTTGTCACTTTTATTGATGACTACAGCAGAAAAGTTTGGGTGTATTTTATGAAAAAGAAAAGTGAAGTGCTTGGGCATTTCAAAGCTTTTAAAGCTATGGTTGAAAAAGAAACAGGCCTACAAATAAAATGCCTAAGGTCAAATGGAGGGGGAGAGTACCTCTCAAATGAGTTTACAAGGTTCCTGCAGGAGCATGGCATAAAGCAGCAATATTCATGCAGTCATACCCCACAGCAAAATGGACTTGCAGAAAGGAAAAACAGGCATATTGGAGAGGTATAAAAAGAGCTGCCAGATTATTATTGGGCTGAAGAAGTTGCTACAGCAGTCTACATAATGAACAGGACTCCCACTGCAACAATACATGGCATGACTCCAGAGGAGAGGTACACTGGTAGGAAACTAGATATTTCTCATTTGAAAGTTTTTGGTTGCATTGCCTATGTTCATGTGCCAGATGAGTTGAGATCCAAGTTGGATCCAAAAGCTGAGAAGTGCATATTTATTGGTTATTCTCTACAGCAGAAAGGGTATAGATGCTATAACCCTTCTACTCGTAAGTTTATAGTGAGCAGAGATGTTGTTTTTGATGAGATGAGCAGCTGGTATAAACTAGTAAATGTGATTGATGATGTAGATGCACAAAATGACAATGCTGCACAGAATTCACAACAACAATCACAAAATATTAGTGGACCTATAGTGTCCTCTAGCAGTGATTCACAGTCTTATCCCACATGGCAGTGGGAGGTTTTGTGACACACGGAGGATAGAATTCTGCATTGGAAGCGATGGCAGCAGGGGTGCCGATGCTATGTTGGCCATACTTCGTAGACTAGAAGGCGAATTGCAAGAGCATAGCGGATGGGTGGAAGGTGGGGTTGAGCTTGGAGGAAGACGGAAGTTGTTTGGTGACAAAGGAGCAGGTGGAGAAGAAGGTCAATCTTCTCATGCAAGGACATCATGGTCTAGATCTGAGAGAGAGAGTCGGCAAGCTCAAGCTGGCTGCAAGGATAGCCCTCTCAGAAGGTGGATCCTCCCATTCCAATTGGGAAGCCTTTGTTACATCTATGAAGCCCTTGAAGAAAGCTTGAACGAAGGAAAGTGGGTGACATGTCCTTATGGTGCAAGTTATGTGTGCTTCTCCTTTCACAAATGGTGCAAGTTATGTGTTATGACATTGAGTGCACTCCGAATGAAGAGTGCACTCCGAATGACAGATTCATCTTTGCCTAATAAGAAGTTGGAGGCCCTAATATGTTTATGTCCTTTTGTGATTGTTAGTGTATGGCCATCTTAGTAAATGGAGGTTTTCTACTATAGATGAACTAGGGTGTGGTAGGCCTCCTAAGGGGAATGAATGAAGAGATTAACCTATAATATGTTGATTATAAATGAACTATGAAGAAAGGATGTTGAGAAATAATGAAAACATTAAAGTAGAATTAGATTATGTGTTTTATAAATAAACCAAATTAATAAAGAGCAAACTTGAAGTGGTGAGTTCATTCTTTATCAAATTTGCAAATCTATCAAAGATTTTGTTCATAGGAAAGTATGACTTTTTACTTTTTTGAAATTGAAAAAAAAGGAAAATACCTGATTATAAACTAAGTTGACAATAGTAGCCCCGACCAAATGGCGTATGTGTTTAAGCATTCCGTTCTTGCAAACACCTCGATACACAAATAGAAAAAGAAGAATTTAGAATATGGAAAAGCAAAAGAAAACATAGAACATGAAATGGAAAACATATATATATGTATATATTTTATATAACCACACAGAGTGTGGGCGGGGAGGCGACATGCTTCCTTCCCCAAATAGTTATAATCCGAGGGAACGAGCCCTTCCCCATGCGCTGAGATTGGAATTATCGAGAATATTAGCACCAAGATTGAGTATCGCATATATGTAAGAGAATGATATATCACTTAAATCTTAATGAGTATATCTGTATTCTAACTTGAGCATCGACCAAATTCTTGTATGCACCAAGCATATGCGTCTACAATACATCTGAAATAAAAATAATATCAAAATATAGTATTATTTAATAACAAATTATTGATCTAGCTTGTATCAAAATTTTAGATATGCATTGCTACATGTAGTGTTCGAATCTAAAACAACATTTTTGAGAACATGTTTATAAATTACTACATGTACCATTGCAATATAAAATAGCATTTTTTGACAATACGTTTATTAATTGGTTTAGCACTTCAAGATAGGATGCTGGGATCCACTTTGCTTTTTTTTTAAATGTCTCATATGCGTGTAGCACTATGATTTTTACTTGCAAGGGAAATCAAAGTTCCCTTCGCCATGACTTCAAGATAGGACCATGGGATCCACTTTGAGTTTTTATTGCACATCTTTGCATTAGCTTCACATTTCATCTTTTTTTTTGGTAGGTAAATTTTCTTTTCATTAAGGGACTTTTCAATAATCTTCCAAGAAAATAGTGCTAAAATATCTCCAACAACCCATCGCTGTGGTTGCATGGAGATACATCTAGAAAAATACAATTAAACTTTTAGAAAATGCAATTGATGATATGGCTCTTGAGGGATCCCCTCTAGGGGCAAGGTGACAAAACAACTCTAAGGTGGATGGAACCTATGTGAGAACATAATGAAGAGAGTGCTCATGACATGTACCTCAAGTCAATTAGGTTCCAAGATAGATTAGCTTGGACTCATAAAGAGAATCTTGAGATAGTGCAAAGTGCTTGATTGATATTACTTCAAATGAACCTCCCTTTTATAGGTGAGGGTACTTACATCCATTTGCTTGCTCACATGTGGGATATCTCCTCCATGCCATGTGGCAGCTTGCCCTTTGCTCATACCTTTGCTCTACAAGTGCTCATGGTACCACAACTCCCAACACCTCCCCTTGGTGCCATGATCCTTTGGCTACTACAAGGTGGTCAGATGTGAGGCTACAAGATCAAATCCTCCCCTGGTAAACTTCTCGTGCGGATTGCCATTGCAAAGGTCTTACCAGTTGATGATACTTTCAAATCTGGAAGTGTCTAATTGCATACAATGATTCTGATCTAACAGGTACGTAGAGCTCAAAAAGATGATCACTTTTCCTTTTTGGAGCATGTGCAAATTCTTCCTGGATTAGAAGTTATGGCTTGTTGAATTTTTGTGAAGAAAAGGGCCTTTGATGATGTGGCACAAGGATTCACATGCTGAATTCCATACTGTGCTTAAGAGACTGTGTGCTTAGGTGGCACTGTGCCATGTGGCAATTTTTAAACCCAAATAGGTTAACCCAAGGTTTACACAAATCTTACCATGGTTCAACTAACCCAGGTAGTTGAACCTAACCACAGTTTCGTTTGACCACCTTATCTGCCACGTGGCCAGAAGGTGACCTAGCCTCTGAACCACCGGTTCACCTCATCTAACCTTGGTTAGATGCTATCTACCACGTGTCTTTTCTGAGACTTTGGAGAAGGAAGAAGAAGCTTGAAGCTTCTCTGGGGCGAACTATGACGACGACGGCTAGAGTCGCTGCTGCAAATTCGGGCTCATGGAGGAGGAATCAGAGACTTGCGAGAGCTTTGTCGGTTGCAGGCCGATCGTTGAAGAGCCGTCGATTGGCTAGTCGATGCAATGGTTGGCACTGCTCGTCAAGCTATGGTGTAGACGAGAGCACTCTATGAGCTCATGGCTAGAAGCAGGTGCGTTTAGAACACTGATAGATGGCAGGAAGCGTTGGACCTACGGCTGGAGTTCAAAGCATAGAGGTCGCGGTTGAAGGCAGCACCTGTTTGGAGTCTCGTTGCTAGTGTCACGTTGATAGCTTGCAGAGGCAACTTATGGAGGACCTACAAGGCTACTAGGACTTGTATATGGCAAAGTTGTTGAAGTGCTTGATGAGTGCTAGGTCTTCCGGTTTTGTCAATGGAGACCCATTCGTCGATGGAGGTTGCTAGAGCTGAGCCGCGGGACGTTTAGTCGTTGGAGTTGGCTTAAAGTCTTAGTCGCTTAGTTGATGGAGTCGGCAGCCACACTCAGAGAAGGGAGAGCCAAGCTCTCTCACAACTCACAATACTCACAACAAAATGCTCACAAACCACTCACATTCTCTCATACTTCACCAAAATTAAACAAGGATAATCTCTCTCTCTCTCTCAGACACCCAATGGACGGAATTCTTTCACAAGAAGAATGAATCTAGATCTCTCTCACAACTCAAGAAACACTCTAAAGAACTAATCTAGGAATGGGAGCAATCCTAGTGAACTACTAATGAGCTACACTAGGAGAGCTAAACCTATGATCTGATACCATGACAAAACAACTCTAAGGTGGATGGAACCTATGTGAGAACATAATGAAGAGAGTGCTCATGACATGTACCTCAAGTCAATTAGGTTCCAAGATAGATTAGCTTGGACTCATAAAGAGAATCTTGAGATAGTGAAAAGTGCTTGATTGATATTACTTCAAATGAACCTCCCTTTTATAGGTGAGGGTACTTACATCCATTTGCTTGCTCACATGTGGGATATCTCCTCCATGCCATGTGGCAGCTTGCCCTTTGCTCATACCTTTGCTCTACAAGTGCTCATGGCACCACAACTCTCAACACAAGGGCCATATCAACATGTATTATACAATATCCAGGATGCCATTAAACAGATATGGCATGTCGATATGGCCCTTGCCCCTAGAGAGGATCCCTCAAAGGCCATATCATCAATTTCATTTTTCTTGGTTGCACAAGGAAATATATTTTCCTTGGTACACAAATATATAACTCCAAGAACTAGTGCAGTGGTTGTCATATATCTCCTTCTATTTGCTAGTGTAGTGGTTGTCATAGATCTCCTCCTGTTATAATACGTAAAAATAGGTAATAAAGCCATAACTCCAAGAACCATTGTGGTGGTCGACAACCTTGAATTCTGGACGATGACAGGTGGTTAGGCTGGGTTGCGATGACAGGTGGTCACGCTAGGGACTGTGAAGAACTAACGCGGTCATCTCTCCAAGTGAACCTTGAATTTTCATGATTTGCATGGGCACGTTGCACGATGACAGGTGGTTAGGCCAGAGATTATAGTCTGGAGGTGTTCAGAATGATAGATTGCGTCTCACTATTACACCAAGAATCAGCACGGTGGTCTCTCCAAGACAACCTTGAATTTTCATGATGTGCATGGGCACGCTACCCATTGGTAGGTGGCAAAGATATGGCAAAAGGGTACATGATGATAGGTAGTCAGCAGGCCAGAGATTGTGGTGCGTGAAGCAGTGTAGATATGCATGATGTAGTGTAAAGCTACTGTGTCTTGAGCTCTACGGTGTTCAGAATAAATAGATTGTGTCTCATTATTATGCTAGTGTAGCATCATGATGTCAGGAAAATTTTTGGCGAGAGCGCAGGTCCATGCAAAATTCAAAATCTCACCCAAGAGCGCATTGCATCGCAGCCCCAAAATGGCCCCCAAAATAGTTTCGTGATTGGAAAAATCCAAGCAAAGGTTGACCCACAAATCTCACCTTGGGATTGGTAATAGACTACCCTATTATCCCTAAGGGCAAGATATTCTTCACATGCTATTATCGAGTCTTCAATTGCATGTGGAACCCCTCCAAGAATGGCATCCACTCATTCAGATCCTGGTCCCTTACACTTTTGGAACGTATTTTGCTCTTCCCCTCAAAAGTGTTTCATGATTCTTAAGACCGATCTCCTTCCCTCATGATTGCAAATATTACATCTCCATTATGCACCAGCTAACATCGTGACAAAATCTTGTATCAAGTAGTAGGACTTCCTTTCCATCTCTTTAGAGCCATGATTGTTATCCATTTAAGAGAGACAAATAATTTTTTATAATTAATGCTCAATAACTTATGGCAGCATCAATAACTTATGGCACTTTAAAGAATTTTGAACTAGCTTTGATTTCCTTGTTAATATCTACATTTACTATATGGCATTTCACTTATTGGATTTGGTGTAAGCCAGCTAGAGCTTGAGAGAGAGAATGATTATAGATGTGGTAATCTACCTATTGAAATAGGCGTGGGATGGTAGCTCCGGGGGGTCACTCATCTTATGTAACCCTATCATGTGAGTTCAACAGAAGGATATTTTTAATTTCTAAAATTTACAAAATTTAACTTACATAAGGGATTATTTAAAATCATTCCAGGAAAAAATTACAGATTTGTATAGAAAAAGGGTACATTTTATTAATGAAAAATCTACAGATAACGGATTTTACAAATAAGCCTTGAACGCACGTGATATAGAGAGTTTTTACATAGTGACCCCCCTGAGGATGGTAGGTCCTCCTTTTCTCTTGTCCCATTCTTTCTCAAGATTAAGCATCTATTTGTACTTTGATAATTCATAACATCATGCTTTGTTAATGCACACTATTCTTTCTCAAAATAAAGCATCTACTTGTACTCTGATAATTCATAACACCATGCTTTGTTAATGCACACTATTGTAGTAGTTAGAAAAGTTACTTTAAGACTTGTTTAGATTTTAGATTTTCTATTTTTCTCTATCTTTTCACTTGAGCCTTTTGAGAATCTACACCTATGATATAACACTTCTAGACATATTATGTCCCATGTAAGTTAGCTAGACCTCAATAAAGAGAAACCATCAAATCATCTTGTCCCCTCCTAGTATAATTGGATGATTAAACATGTGGTAATCTACCTACCTATTAAAATAGGCGTGGCATGGCAAGTCACCTTTTCCTATGTCCGTGACTCTTTCTTGAGTAAGCACTATCTACACTATGATGATTTTGCAACATCATGCTTTGTTGATAAATGTTGGTATTTCACACACACTAGTGCAATAGATAGCAATACTTACATCAACTTGTCAACATTCATTTTTTTTCTATTTTGTTCCATTTTTTTCACGTGAATCATCTAAAGAAAGACCACATCATTATTTTATGAAAGTATACTATGTATAAGGAGTATTCTACATCATTCTTATAACAATCACATGTCAACTAGCTGTGCATCATTCTATACTGTTTTGATAGGCATTATTTCTACCATACATTATGTTGTGTTTGAATGCCCACTTCTAACCTTCTAGTTAATTGAGGTTCAGCGCACATATAATTTGCGATTTGATCAAGTCTAGCATATGCAATCCACAAAATTGGCTAGACTACAAACAAGATGATCAAGGCCAACATAGCACAATATCTTGTACATTAGAAACATATAAAGACTTTCATTGAAGTATTGTCTTGAAATATCATAAAATTATCTATCTTATTTAATGTCATGAAATTTATGCTTAATGCGAAAGTCATTGCAATAGTAGTGACGTTTTGGCATGAAAATACGAGCATTTCTCTAAATAACAAGGACATCTGTAGAAAGCGGATGGGATGCAAGATGTTTGACGAGCACATCATACACATGCTTGATACAACGTAGGTTAGTGGTTGCCTAAACCATCCCGGTGGTTGTTTGTGATTGAGCTTTGGGATAGTTTACTTGTTTCATTTCTTGATACAACACAAGTCAATGGTTGCCTAAACCAGCTCGTTGGTTGTTTGTGATTGAGCTTTGGGATAGTTTACTAGGTTGGCTTGGACTTAATGTGATTGTCCTAAACCAGCCTGGTGATTGGAATATCATGCAACAGTGGATGGTTTAGCTCAAACACCAGAACCAGGCTGGTTTGGACTTAATGTGATTGTCCTAAACTAGCTCGGTGGTTGGAACATCATGCAACCGTGGTTGGTTTAGCTTAAACACCAGTTATGTGATTATCCTGAACTAGTGTGGTTGAACAAAAAGTAATGGCAATATATTTCGCAACAAAACATCAATATATTTTTATTTTACTAAAGCAACCCGTGGTTGGAACGTCATGCAACTATAGCTGGTTTAGCTCAAAGACCAGTGTGGTTGAACAGACATTAGTTGCTGACCAGCTCGGTGGTTGAAATTACAGCGTTTCTTAGTACTTCAATTAGTTAAATTTAATTTCCTACTGTTTGGGTCATATACCACTTAATTTCTAGACCAGGATGGCTTGGACTTAATGTGATTGTCCTAAGCCAGCCCAGTGCTATTTCAAGTCAAATAGCAGTATTTGATTGAAATTGTGGTTGAACATAAATAAAGAAATGAAAAGCAATATATGGTATAGAAATGAAAAGCAATATATTGTTATTTTCTAATTGTGAAATTCAAAAATGAAAAGCAATATACTTGTTATTGTCTAATTATGATTGTCAGGCTAAACTAGCCTGGTAGTTGAAATATTGATTGTCCTAAACAACTCGGTGGTTGAAATTGTGACCGTATCCTAAACTAGAACGATGGTTGAAATTGTGGAAATTGTGGATGTCCTAAACCAATGTGGTGGTCAAATTTGTTTTGTTTTTCTAGTACCTTATTATATATGACTGTATTATTTAGCCTGAGGGTTGACATTGTTTTGTTTTCCCATAGGTTGATTAGACCACATTTTTGCACATACAGTATTCTGTTGTATTTTTCTCATAGTAGTGCAAAAAGGTGGCCTACATGTTGGGTCAGTAGACAGATTGTATCTCGATTTTATGGATTATAATCCTTACATTTCAATTGTGCAGAGGAGCTTTGAGCATTGGAAGCATTGGTATGTCAGGAAACTCAAAGACAAGAATGTTTATTGTTGCCAATTTGCCAAACACACATACGCTTTGACCTGTGTAGGCAAGCTGTGAATGACTTGAGATGTGGTCATATTGGAGCATTGCTCCATGGGGATCGATGCCCATGTATCCACGATGAATGTGTAGTCTATAGGCCACCTGGATCCTCATCATGTGTCCCAAACAACCACTGCATTTGTTTTTGTAAACCCCAAACGATATATTATACCCATGCTTGTTTTTAGTATATCCCAAATAACCACCGGGCTTGTTTTTAGTCATCTAATCACACGTCATGGGATCCAATTGCATTTTCCTTGGTTGCACACAAGGAAAATAGCTCCCACAAACATGCTTGTTCTCTTTAACTCTTGTCAAGTTTCAACCACCACTAGGTTGGTGAAATATTAGAAAATGTATTTGTTTATGGTGTCCCCTTTAGGCTGGTTCTCTCTAACTATTGTTAAATTTCAACCACTGGGCTATGGCCACAAATCCATGGGTGACCACAAATCTAGGGGTGACCAAAAATCCTAAACAAATGAATTGCATACCATTCATCTTGTAATAATAAGAGCAAGCCACTGCTTGCACTACCGCCTTGCTATCCTAAAATGGATCATATTGCTGCAAAGTGCTATACTAAAACAGTCCCCTTTAGGATGGTTCTCTTTATCTATTATTAGAATTTAGCCATGGGGTTGGTGACCATCAATCCTAAATGAATTGCAAGCTATAGAATCGTATTGAATTATTGGAAAATTTCCATCAAATTATAAAGTCCAAATCATGGAAACATTTTCAAATTATAAAGTCCAACTGAGTGAAGCACTCTGAAGCAGTCATAAGAAAATAGAACCTTTGAATCCAACTAAATGCAACATTTTCAAATTATAAAGCCTAGCTGAGTGAAGCAGTCATATCCAAGGATAGATAAATGGTGAATTATTACTTTAAAAGAGCTTTAAAATTGAAGTTATATAGAAAAGCCAAATGTATAGTCAGCCCCTAAAGTTATATACCCGGGTAGTATACAACTAAGTTTTACTCTTCCACGTTTCAAAAAGAGACCACCATTGTATCTAAGGATGGATAAATACAAAGACAATTTACTACTTTTTTTTTTCAAAGAAGACAATTTACTACTTAACTCAAGTTCTATTGAAACGCCGACTGTATTAGAGGGCTGGTCAGCCCCTAAAAAAGTCTCAGGTAATATATATCCAAGATTCCAAGAGAACAACTCCGAGATCTTTGAAGGAATTACACAAGGATTCTAGGACAAGGGCTCGACACTTCGCACAGTGGGAGCCTTCAGCAACACACTTCGCAAACTATGGGTTCTTATAATATTGAAGGCCTTCCCACATTTCCTCTTGCAATGTGACCATCTTGTGAATGACACTCTTGGGAACTCTATGTTCCTCCTCTAAGAGATCAATCTCATCTATGACAATCTTGGATTGCCAAGGGACCCCTTGCAAAATGGCTTCATCAAACTCAAGAAAAGCGGCATAAAAAATGACATTGCTGCTGTGCCTTTCCATCTCTATTTGTTCGCTATTCCTTCACTCAAGACCTGTCAAGTTATTAAACTAGTTTTCTCTCTTGCCATCCAAGCTGTAATTGTTCACATATTCTAATCTCTCAAATCAAGCTGTCTCGACATTCTCAATGATGTAATCCAGTGAGATCTTAGCTATCTTTGAAGACTCGGAGGTATATTGAAATAGCTTTTTAATAGTTTCATTTATAAAAATATGGCTAAATACACTAGGAACATAAGTACTAAGACAACTAGATCAAAACAAAAAGCAAGATCTTTGTGGGACCAAAGGTGAATTGGGAAAAATCTCATGACCGAACATCAATGATCAAGTAGAGAAGTTTCACAATGGCAAGAAAACGATGAGCTGAGTTAGAGAACACCTTAGCATACTCACAAGGGGAGACAAGAGGATGAACTAGAGCATCATGCATATGTTTATAAATCTCTTTAACAAACTATTCATTGAACCACTCTAAAATCCTTCAAACCTAGATTCCATCTGAAATCAGTAGTCTCGGAGGGGTCACTCATCATATGTAATCCTATCACGTGAGTTCAATAGAAGGATTTTTTTTATTTCTAAAATTTACAGAAATAAATATACATAAGGGACTATTTAAAATAGTTTTGAAAAAAATTTACAGATTTGTATAGAAAAGGGGCACATTTTATTAATGAAAGTTTTTACAGATAAGGGACTTTAAATATAGGCCTTGAATGCATGTGATATAGAGGGTTTATACATAGTGACCCCCCTGAGTCAGTAGTGCAACTAACCTTAATCCAAGAAATATCAATGCTCAGGGGGTTCACATGTATCACGTGCATTCAAAAGGAGGGGTATTTTAATTCATATTTTTGGAAAATTTTAACAAGATTACAATAATAGGAGGGGTTTTAATTCATTTTCAAAATAAAATCACTTAGTTCATAAGTAAAAAGGGGCGTTTTTATTGGGTAGAAATTTTAGTTTAGGCATCTTCTAAAATACCCCTTGAACGCACGTGATACATAGGGTTTCTTAATAGTGCACCGCCCGAGCATTAATGTAGCCAATATCAATGCAAAATAAGTGACCAATGAGAGCAACCAAGATGTGGGAGTTCCCATGACTATTAGCTATGACATTGGGGACATCTGGATCCCCTACGAAAAGAGGGGTTGCCACCCACCCCTGAATGTCGACCTTAATAAGGCCACAATAGAAGATCTTAAGAATTATAGCAACAGGCTATCAAATGTTTTGATGAGTTATAAATGTGATAGCCCATGGGTAGGAGAAATTTTGTACACCTCAGTGTCATGGAATTCATTCAATCTAGAGGTGAACAAAAGCCCAGATTTGGAGGATGGAGGCCAAACATATGACATTGGAGCTATTGGTAGAAACAACAAGCAAAGTCAAAGGAAGCTCTCTCTTGGCACAACCCATTTTCTAAAAGATAAGCTAGCCAAAGCCAAATGGACTAGCAAGAGAAGGAAACACCACTCCAAAGTAGCAATAGGAAAGATGGATAAAATAAGTGAGTAGAATGTTGAGCTAAAGGCACCAGTGGAGGTATTTCAACCCAACATCCAATGAAGTGCTAGTTTATAAATTCAAACTCAAGGATTCTTAGAAGATTGATGGGTGAGTATGGAGAGAACTATGTCAATTCTTGCAAAGTTGTTTAAACTATATCTCCAAGATATTCAACAACAATGACAAAACGCTCCTCTTCTCCAAATATTATCCAAGCCATTTTTCAATGTATGCATTACACAATTGTGTTTGGAATCATTTGTGACATGTCCCAATTGCACGAAATCATTTGTGATATGTCTTCGATATAAATTAGCAATCTTCAGAGAGATTGTGAGGGTAACAAATTCATCCTATGATGAGCCATTTGGAATAGGTAAATACTACCTTCGTGGAGCTCAGAGTGCAGATCTAAGTGATATTGGTAGGTGTTCATATATAACCACTCTAATACTTAAACTAGACCCATGGAAAATAATTGTAATCACCATAAACACTTGCACTCACATACATTGGCACTTATAATCATGGTTCATAGATTCCCCAACATGCAACATATTGAAATAGCAAAGCATACCTCAAGCATAGTGAAAATAACTCACCTTCCTTATATCTTGCATGACTAAAACCGTTCCAACTTTGCCCCAATAGACTAGGTGGTTGATTGGAGATATGAACCACAATCTAATCAAATGAAGAGCCCTTATTGTTTCTCTTTCCCTCCTCTTGCCATTGCATAGAAAATTGGTGGTAGCATGTCTTTTATCAATGGTAAACATACTAAAATTGGTGGTAATATTAAATGAAAACATTGCTACCACTGATAATTCAAATACCATTCAAAGTACAAATACAATCATTGTTATGGTGCATAGTCATGGTGGTAATGAGGTCATAACAATTGATGATAAGACTATACACCACTAGCCACCATTGATCCTAATATTCTAATGAACATTTCTTGATATTCATGCTTCATGATAGGTTCATATTATCATCGAAACACAAAATATTCTCATTATTGGAAATTAGAGTGCAAAAGTGGGAAAAACCATCTAAATCAGTGATTACATCATAATACAAGGTGGGCACTACTACTAGGAGCCAAGGATTTACCTTGGTAATTGATTCCTTCATGTTCTATCATGATGGATGTGCTTATATATCTTAATCGTACTTTTCATTCAAAATTTGTAGAAATAAACATTTAACTGATGCAATATGCAATATGGCATAATATGTTGGATTTGAGTCTTAGTTCCATAGTGTAGCATGGAGATGTTTTCTTATATGAATGTTCAATACACATAATTATTTATATTAATTACCATCTTCCTTTCCTTAGATTTCTCTCTAAATCTTTTTGTAAAATCTTACTCCTAAATGACAAGACATGAGTGTGTTTTCTTATTTTATAATGACAAAAGAGGTGCTATGCTTGTAAGATGATTATGTGCATAAAACCTTGTAAAGTATTCCTCTTGCCAAAAAGTTGCGCATATTATCTATTAAAGGGATGGCTCTTAGTGAAGTGGGTCTTTTTTAAAATTCAAAAATGCAATCATTTTGGTGATCTCTTGAACTTTTACGCTGATTTAGACTTGTATAATTATATAATCGATATGTTGGGATATGGAGTTCAAGGAGCCTCTATATTCTATTACAATGAAGAACACATATTCTCAATAAACAAAATTGCTACAATATTTTGCACCAACAAACCTTATGTTCAATTGCATCTTATTTCAAGCATCAATGATGAAACCAATAGATTATATTGACTAAAGTTCAAGTTTCAAAACTTTGAAATGATAGCCATTAATAATAATATTGCTATTTGTCTTGACTATTTACCAAATTGAAGATCCTATTAGCTATTCTATTCTATCAAAGTCACACTCCAAGAATGTATCTTACACCATATCATCGATAAATATGTTATTTGGATGGTGTTTGTCATCCACCAACACATTTCTAGAATGCGTTTATTGTTTATTCCTTATTAAATTGAAAAATTCTAGTAGTTATCGATAAAGAACCTTATGTACTAGCAATACATGAAATATAATGGGTTTTATTGCTTTTACATTAGTGCCTTTAATAAAATGTACATAAAGTGAGATTTTATGTCTACCACTTTACCTTGAATTGAACCAAAATTTTGTCAATTTAATTAGCTTGGAAACTAATTTCAAGACGTTAAATAATATGCGATTGTGTAGTTTCCTACAATTCAATTCTCCCACAAGGATTAGATGAAAAAAAGATCTATTTTGGTAGGCAAAAAATATCATATTATAAAATATGTATGTTCCTTTTCACATTTTGGATGGAAAAAATGTTACTCATTTCATACAACCTATAAATGTGATATCTACGAACATGAAATCATATTGAAATTCCATGCTTAAAAAGAATCTCCACCTATTTTATGAAAAGCTATAGATTTTTCAAATCCGATAGCTTGTGTGACTAAAACCTAGAAAATTTGCAATGGCATTTCCTCTTAAATAATCCAAATTTAACATATCTTATAAGTAGACTTTTATCTTTCTTCGTATAAAGATGAGTATGAATAAAATCAAAGTACGTAACTCTCCTATGTGGACAATATAAACAACCTAATATTAGTGATTTCTGAATCACGATTTATTGTCACATTTAATGACATTTATTAAATTTAATAAATACCAATGGTACTTGAAGATTCCTTCAAATATCATGGTGAATGAAACTCTAAAATATCTTTAGTGTCACTTGTGTTCCGTAAGAGACACAGTTTTCATAGGCATCCTATAAATCTTTACCCCATTAATTCTTCCCCTTTTCTCCAATTCACAAAGATAATGTAAGAAATATGCCTTTATTGATAATGTAGGTGTTATCTAAAATATGAAAAGGGTACAGCTCCCAAGATAATAAAGGATTTCTTAACCTATTGCAAGTGTTTTTATTTTAACTTGGTAGCACCATTATTATTCTTTTAAATTGTGTGTATATTGTTTGCATAGTTACTTTAGTACCTAGATGATTTCCTCCATATGTTATCTTTGACCATTCAAGTTATCAAATGTAAGTGCTATAGTTAGTTCAATGTGAATATACACTAGAAAAAGCTTCAATGATCAAGGATTTAGAATTCTATGGAGATTTTGCACTTTTAACTATTTGATTTGTATGCATTTTTTATATGAGATGCAGGGTGTTTTGATGAATGGCATTGTATAAATCTTTACAAACTTTTCTGTTAAAAAATAAAAAATATAAACACATTAAAACTAAGACATTGATTCCACCATAACAAATATCAAACAAAGCTTGTACATGATATATTAAATAGGTTTTCAAGAAAGAATTAAAAGAAGTGATCAAAAGACAATAGATGAAGGAAAGCTCTAGTATAATTCAAACTCATTTCAAACATTTAGGCTGTACATGATATGTCAAATAGGTTTCCAAGAAAGAATTAAAAGAAGTGATCAAAAGAGAACAAATGAAAGTAAAATCTACCGCATGTGAAAGATATCTTTAGCATAATTATGACTTTGCTACAACATCAAGGTACTCCCAATAGTGTTGAAATTTTGAGTTTAGCATCACCACCTTATGAATGCCCTCACTACTCAAGTTGGGATGATGAAATAAGGTTAACAGGAAATAGCCCATAGGCATTGCAAAGGTATGAGGAGCTACACTTAGCTATGATCCCACACAATGTGATTCTAGGAGACTAAATGACAAAAGAAAAAAATATTTTCTTCATGTAGATTTCAAATGAAACTTTTTGCATCATGGGCAAGTCATATTACAAGAAAAACAATATGAAAATGGGCTATACTGAAGTAAACACTCCCTCATGTCAATCTCATGGCCTTGAGTACAAAGATTCCATTTAAATGAAAATAGGATTGATTCTTAGTATTGTTATAACCCTCGTTATAACCTTGATTATAAAGATTCAATCTGAATAATAATGGACTCCATTCTTAGTATGGGTGCCATCATCTTTTGGCTACACATTTTCATGATTACCCTTGAAATACTAAGTGTAAAGTTTGCACTCATCTTTACTTTTCTCGTTTGAGAAATCTATACCCTCTACGTCATAAGCAACGCATATGCAATGGAACTCTAATCTTGCTTGCAAACTATTTGCTCACTATTTGTGCCCATACGCATGCACATGCACACGCATGCCCCCCCACCCATGCACGCACGCATGCACACATACATGTGTGCGCGTGCACGCACACACATAAACACACACACATGCATGCATTTGTTTTTGGTGAAATTGGGGTGAAATTATGCATACACACATGTGCACACATACACATCATGCATACACACATACACATCATGCATACATGCACACATGTACACGTACAAACATGGAGAGAGAATACAAAGCTAGTCTAAATATCCTACAAAATTAAACAATATATAGGGCTGGGAGAAGGATCCAACACTCAAAGAGACAACCAATGTGGTGATAAGATGAAAACTAGCCGAGGGGAGAGAGACACACACATGAGAGAGAGAGAGAGAGAGAGAGAGAGAGAGAGAGAGAGAGGGAGGGAGGGGGGTGGGGGAGGGGGCAGCATATAGAAAGGCAAGTGCTAACACATATAATAGAGTGAAGATTGAGGGCACAATATACACATACAATGGAGAGACATTTAGCTAGTCCTTGTAATTAACATCTTCTTGTTCTTGCTTTTTCCCACATTCTTTTGTACACAATTTGGAGCAATTATTGGGGGTCTCATTCATTGGAGATGTCGAGAACATAATGGGAACCATATTACTTGGGATAGTCCATTTTCATATCACTCTTTTGTCAAAATTTATAGGGTTGGTTTTGTAAGTTGAAAAAAAGGAAGTGCCCACTATGTTGAAATTTTTATCTAATTTGGTTATCCCCTTTGTTTAAGACTGGTATCTCTAGCTATGCTTTGGAAAACCAACCTTGTTTCTTGGGTATGTCCTATGCTTTAAAGACTAATTATCTCTCTAAAGATGCTTTAGAAAATGAACCTTGGTTGAATGGTAGATATTTCTTCTTTAGGGCATATGTCTTAATTGGCCACAGCCTTGATTCTTGTGTATTTGAAACATTGGAAGCTTTGTTTCTGCTTAGTTTCTCTTAGGGCCTATTCCCACCACTAGTTAGGGAGCACTAGTTATGGCTGTTAATGGATTGTCGATATATATAAGTGTGCATTCCCATTGGCATTAAGTGAGCCTAGTTAATTTAAATCTCTTAAAGGCTTGTTAAAAATGCATGTAAATTCACCCCCTAAAAAAGAGGTATTTTAAGTAAAGACATTGGAATATAGAAATTTAATGGTTAAGGATGAGCAGTTGGAAGCAAGCTTCTTGTCAAAAGAAATTTTCATGGTCAAGATTAACTTAGAACTATATAACATGGGTCTTGAAAACAAGAATCCATTGTGACCTTAACATGCATTTTATTCACAAAAAGCCCCCAAAAGTTTTAGTCAAAGTCACTTAATGCATAACATGGTGTTATCAATGAGAGTGTAGTTCCCTTGTCAAGGTTATCTTCAACTTAACTAAATTGTTTATGTTAAGCTCATCAATATAACCTAACCAAAGGTGCAAAAGGGTCATTAAGGTTTTTATTTTGCAGTTAGTTTCCCTCTCTCTCTTTTTTAAAATATAAATTTATTTGGAGGATGGTTGTCTAAAAAGGACCAAAAATAGACAAAGGGGTGGACAAATTCTTGAGACCGTTGAAAAGTAGAGTGGGACTCTCATTCGTGCAGGAGTCATAGGAATAATATTATTTTTTGTAACTGTTGAATTCCTCCTAATTCCATCAAGAGATTTAGGGGCATCTGCTAGAATTGTTTGACATTTTCGGTTGCACCCTAGTGAATTATCAAGTGCATCCAAGGGACTGAGGCACACTCTTGTTTGCTTAGCCTGCTAATTTCTTCGCTGTATCTTTTTCTCTTGAAAATTTTTACTTTGTGCCTTTTTCTTTTAATAAAATTTACTTCTTTCTGCAAGAAAAGAGACTAGTCAAAAGTGCCAAAGAGGGCTAGAGGGAGAGGCAATGTAAGAGAAACAGTTACAAGGGGTGAGTTGTCATTGATGATAGATGTAAGAACTTTACAATAGATCCGCTCATGAATCTCACAATGACAATGTATGACAGGCCTCCTCCGAGGTTCAAACACCATGGCTTATTTATTACCACAAATGGAGCTGCTTTTGCAACCTTCAATCCTGAATACGATCAATGAAAGAAAAAGAAAAAGTACCAGCTGCCAGGGCAAAGAATACGTGCTGCCATAGTCTGGCGGCTCCTGTTTACGCGATTGTGTCTAATCCATGCGGCCGGTTCTACTACGCTGCGGTTTGCTTGGCAGTTGCGAGATCAGAGACCCGGTGGGCGAGGATTGAAATCATGGTGAGTTGTTACAGGGAAGGTGGGAGGACTATGATTTCGATATAAACAACGTCACGGATAAAGATCGAAGCAAGACGGGCAGTTTCTGATTTTTTGGAAAATGTCATGGCGATGGCGCTGGGGGAGGAATGATAAAAAACAAAAAAGGAGCCAGTTTAATGCACAATGACGATGAGGAGGGGGGGTTGATGAAGGATGCAGCTGGTGGGAAGGAGGTTGTTTACAGCGATGGCGGTGAGCTATGGAAGATGAGATATTGGTGTTGTGAGAGTGGAAAATATAAGCTGGCGAGGCGACCTGGAGGCGAGGAGAGGTTGATGGAGCTTAATGTAGTACTGCAGCTAAGCGATGGTAAGGTGGTGTTAGAATTGCGATCCTTCGAAGGTTTGGCCGAATTGCCAGGAAGGAGGAGCGGCGATGAAGCTGGTGAGGGTGTTACCATCGCTGGTGGTGATCATGAAGGAGAGGGCTTGGCCATCGAGGTCGGCGTTGCTCTGCCAGTTTTGTCCCCAGTTCCTCGTCATGGGCAGCCATCCCGTGTTGGATCCCTTGATAGATGCAGCGTACACATCGCCTGCTCCTCCCACGTTGGTGATGAGCACCAGATTGAAGAAAGAATGGCCATTAACTGTGAATCTGATCCCTCCTTGCTTCTGGCATGGCACTCTGCCAAGCAAACGTCAAGTTTGTCGTCAGATTTTGCATTACCAACAGAAATGGATCACAAAATTCATGCTCTGATTGGACACAATAAGAATCGACAGTAATTTACAACAGCATGGAGTCTCAAACTGGGCTCAATTCAAGTGTAATTCAAAGTCGTAACGACTCTGCAGCAATGAGTTCAAACTCGGTTAACTCCTACTTGAAATTTCGTGGCTGCTCAAAGTAGGTTACAATGCATCGTGGAGGACAAATTAATCATCAAATGCATTTCTCCACAGATCTTGCAAAACTCAACCAGCTGAATTAAAGAATCGTGGAGATAATCGATAGCATTTCTCTTGACATTTGTCCTAGCAACGAGCTAGAACTAGGGTGCATTGCATGATCGGGGACATAACCAGATATCAGTGAGTTCTAAGATATAATATTTTGCATTTACAAAAATGAGACACAAACTGGGCTGAGGTGAAATACTAATTGAATCCTATAGGAGGTAATAATCAACTGCATTTCTCTTCCAATTTTGGAACAGGAATGAGTCTCGAATTGGGAGCTGAATTCAAGTCTAGGTCATCGTAGGGAGGCCGAATTAGACTCCTTCGGGACATAATCAACAGCGTCCAACTGCGCTGCATTGCATGATAGGGGACACGGTCACATATTCGTGACATAATTGTTGAATCACAAGGAGTCACAAATGTGGTGAACATAGCCAAGGAGCAACTAAATGATTTCGCGCACAATGAGGAGCAAGGCACGAATTGGGCTGATTCAAAAGGCCAATTGGAGCTAAAGTGAAAGATTTAGCACTAATTGGAACTCTCAAGCACCAACGAAATCGTCTTGCATACAAAAGCTTGCGCAGCAAAAGATCACAAGCTGGTTGAATCAAAAGCTTGCCACAGAAGGACGAACGGAAGAACTTATATGGTTTTGCAGACACGAGAACTGGGCAAAATCAAAGAGTTTTCTTAGCTCGCCAGCAGCAGCGCCGAAGATTACCTTCTGTATTGAACTGGCACGATCCCTCCCGTGTAGACTGCGATTTGCTGAAACGCAGGCTGCGCCATGTCGAAATGCTGCAGCGGAGGATTGCACCAGCCTCCATCGGTGCCCGAAAGCGCGTAGTTGGGTGGACAGAAATTCGTGGCCGTCACCACCACTGAGGTTCCCGATAAGCACCACTCGGCATCTCCCACGCACTGAAGCTCGAAGCACGCTCCGCAGCTCAGCCCTCCGTTGAAGAGAGCCGTGCTCAACGCAGCTGTGTTTGTTCCGTAGCCTTGGCTGTAGAGATCTCCATAGCCGCAAGCTCCATCTGTACAAACAAAAATCGTTCGCAATCACGTCAGAACCAGACCCTATTGACGGAATGCAACGTGGCAAGGTTCTTGTTCTTCGCAAAACGTGTCTCTACCACAATGTAAGACATGCTCGAGCAAACAACCAAAATCCCGTGGCGCGCCACATACATCTGCAAAATTTCGAAACCAGATTCAAGCAACGGAAAATTCCGTCGCAGATGCAAACAACGGAGGCCAGAATTCCTTTTCGTTCCTCAGCATGATCGCACATGAACTATCAAGAGAAACTTTCATGTGTGCATAAGATGAAGGGCATGGGCATTAATGAAGCCACATTTCGAAACGACGCATTGTTGTCGTCGAAGGAGGGTGAGAAATTCATACCCATAGTGCCGGAAGCGTCGTTGCCACCGTAGAAGGTTGCATGGGCGCTGTTCCAAGCTCCACCGGAGTAAGATTGGCCGTGAATTTGGAGCACGCAGGACAGGAGGAGGGCAAAGACCAACTGCGGGGAAGCCATGGAGGATAATTGTCGATACAAATTGCAGCAGCAATTAGATTGACGTTTTCAGCTCGATCTACTGGCGCTCAACTTCATCCGATCAGCAAGAAGGAGCTGGAGCAGAAGCTAGTCTAGCACAGAGAGCTGATCAGGATTGGATGCTACAACTGTAAAGCTATGGCGGGGCGAAGGCCAATATATAAAGGCGAGATGGAGGTGGTCGATTCAGCGAACAGGAAAAAACAGCGAATTAAAAGCTCTGCGAATCGGAAAACTTAACGATTGGATTGGAAGCAAAGCAAGTGACAGGAATGATTTTGTTGGGACGGAAAGCGCCATGGTTGGGGACGACAAAGCGACGCTTCAATCACAAGACGATGCTCCCAGCACATGCACCCCGCTCCCTCGCCATGTGCAAGGGCGGTGCGCTGATGCTTCCCAAGTCCCCATCTCCCTCTTTTCTCTTTCGCATCTTTCGTATCTTTATCGTCTGATCATCTAGTATTGCTTTTGATCATCTCTACAAATTCCGCCACCTTCATGCATGCCTCTGCCATCTGCTCGATTCGTACACGATCTTGCCTCGATCGCCATCCCGCCGCTCTAATGCATGCTTATGGACCTTTCCTCCATCTTGCATGATGATCTAGCTGTGGCGCAAAATCCTCTCTCTCTCTCTCTCTCTCTCTCTCTCTCCCTCCCTCCCCCACGTCCTCCATCTTGCGTCGCCGTCGCCCTGCTCTAATGCACGCTGCAGCTTTCCTCCAAATTTATTTTTCAATGAAACTTTCTTCCATATTGTTGTAATATGATGAAGTAGCGCAAAATCCTCTCTCTCTCTCTCTCTCTCTCTCCCCTCTCGCCCTTCTCCTCTATATTTCTCTCTCTCGCGTCCCCATCCTGCCTTTTCATCCCCTTTTCTTTTCCTCCATACCCATTTTTCTCGAATCCCCAATCGTCAACTGCCTCGCCCCTCAAGCTCAAACTATCATTTATCCTCTTGGATACTCCTGTATGATGAATCTCATGCGCGCTCGTAGCTGTGTGCCTCCGTCCTCACATGAGCCTCCCCCTCTTATCCTGTCTCTAGTATCACATATATATGTGGTCTGCCTCGATACCACTATGTGCCCACAGATTTATCCTGGTGTGAGCTGAGGATTTCTGTGTTAAATTGCTTCATGTCTCTATTGTTCCTGCAGCGTTGTGATCTAAAAACCTTTCTCTGATCTGTACAAATTTCGGAACTCCCCGTTCGTCAACTACCTCGCCATTACCCACTTGTTATACAGGAATGATGCGACAACCACCTTCCGCTACCTCGTAGATCGGGTAACAAG
The DNA here is from genome assembly GCF_047967505.1 of Dipteris shenzhenensis. NCBI lineage: Eukaryota > Viridiplantae > Streptophyta > Polypodiopsida > Gleicheniales > Dipteridaceae > Dipteris > Dipteris shenzhenensis. Next base: position 11,618,258 of record NC_141619.1, read on the forward strand.
GTACCAGATGTACAAGGACATCGCGCAAAAGACGGTGGAATCTCTCTCTTTCACTCCCAGAGCTAAGGCTCGACCCAAAAGCGGGACACGAACTTCCCAACGCCCGGCTTTCTATCATTGTCGCCTCGATTTCTTTAAGGATTCTGCGAGCATCTACTCGATTGTCGTACTCAACCTTCCGTTCACTAGCCCAATTGTTTAAACATACTTTCTGCAAACGCGGGCGGCGCGCTTTGTAGCCCAGGAAGTGGACAGGGAGCTGGAGCGCCATAGCTGGGCTATGCTGAGCTGCAGATCAATCAAGCTAGAAGCTCTTATGCAATCTTCTAATCTAATGAAGCTGTCATTTGCTTTCTAAATAGTAATCAACCTAATGACCTTGCATTTGAAAACCCTAATCATTTGCTCTTTCATTACAAAACCTCCCCTCCCCCCCCACACAGTCACACGAGGCACATCCACTCATCTAGACAAGATTCGAATGCGGGCAGCCAGCTCAAGTGTCATTGCTCCGCTTTTCATAACAAAGTTACAAGCCTAGGTTTTTCTGACATGAATAGATCCCCCTAATTTAAAGAACTCAAATATGTATCAGCACGTAAAGATGAGAGTCATTAGGGAGGTCTCAATATGATCACTCGGATCCATCTCTCCATCGTTGCACTAATGCCCTTGGCATCCGTCATGTTTTTGTCCTGCCACGTTTTGCGTGGAAGCCTTATTGATAGCTGGGCAGCTTGGAGAAGCGAAAGTCTTTTTGGATTTCCACATATTGTTTTCTCCCCCTTTCTCTCTCTCTCTATCTCTCCCTTCTTCTTCTTGTTCTCTCTGTAGGCCTGTGTTCTCTCTCTCAGCTTCCAGGGCAGGCCTTTTGAATGTGGCAGGCCTTTTGAATGTATTCAGCTTGTTCTTGCTTTGAAATTCTTACCATATCAAAAATTTCAAAAATGTTACTTTCAAAACCCTACAAAGAATTTAAAACCCTTATACTTTCTTTATGCCCCTTTGGGTGCAATTTGGAAGATAAACCTTGTCTTCATACCCCTCTAATGGCTCTCACCTAATTCCTAGTTTGGGTAGATTGATTGAGGACTTGTTTTCTAATCGAGCTCGAAGAAAAACAATTAATCTCAACACATTAATTTATACACTAAAGAAATAATTTAATGAATTCTTTAGCAAAGTATCCCACTTAAGCTAAGGTCAAAGGGATAGCTTCAGCAACTAACAAATTATTCCATGCCCTAAGGAAAAAGGTAATTGACAAGGCCTTTATTTTTCAATAAAGTATTTCAATTGATTTCTTTGGTAGAGTACCAAGACATCCACCATTCACTCTCAAGGCCTTACCACCAAGTTAAATGAAGATTTTGTGAAAGAAGTAGAGTATAGGTATGACAAGAGAGGGCCCCTCCCCTTATAAATAGAGGGACTTCCTCATTGAGCACCCTCCTCTTTTCCCTTCCCTTGCTTTTCTACTACTAATTAATATATTTTTGAATTGTTTCAATTGGGGGACCTATTTCGGTACTCCATTGCTCGAGAAATGAGTTTTTTTTTTCACTTGAAAAATAAAGGTCGACTTCTAAAGTATCTTCCTTCTTAGGTTACATTATCTATTAGGAATAATTTGTTGAGGTTAAGGGATTGAAAATAAAGGCCTTGTTAATTATGTTTCTCCTTAGGTTACAATTATATGTGTGGAATAATTTGTTGAGAGTCACAGCCTTTCAATAGATAAATGGAAAGCATAAATGAGAAGACTAATGAAGGAATTAGGTGAGAAACAATTGAAAAGAATTCAAAAAATGTGTTAATTAGTATTGAAAGGGAGGAGGGGATGGGTGAGGAACGCAAGGGGAGAGATAAAAGGAGATAGAATGTAAAACCCATTCAGCATCTTAGTAGAAAGACATAATGAGTGGGCAAAGGATGGATGCCTTGGGTTTAAGACCCCTTTGCATGAAATATTGAAGATAAACCTTTGACCTTAGTTTGCTTGGGCTACTCCACCTTTTCACTTAAGAAATCAATTAAAATTTTCATTGAAAAAGAAGGCCTTCTCAATTACATTTTTCCTTAGACCAAGTTATATGTAAAATAAAGGATTTCAGTCATATGGAAGCTCTCCTTATATCATGCAATATGGAAGGTCGAAGTTATATGGAAAATAAGAGCATTTTAAGTTATTTGAAAAGTAATATAAAGGCACTTCCTCCTTAGGTCGAGTTCTATGGAAAGTAAATTCCTTTTCAAGTATGATTGTCTCCCTGTATTAAGCTATATGGAAAGGTTATGGAAAACAAAGGTATTTTTAATTACATCTCTGAGACCACATTAAAGGAAAGGAATAATCTGTTGATATTAAGGATCTTTAGAATAGGCAGTATAGATGAAAAATTGATGAAGGTATGAGGTGAGAGCCAAATAGGGTATGGTGTGACTTGTAAAAAGAAACTTCTCACTTTTAAAATGGATTACATTTTGCTCTTATGATGTGACTTGCAAAAAGAAAAGTTGGATTACATTTTGCTATATGCCTAACATCATGCCTCCACCACCAATCACTTCATCTATGACGCATAGAGTCTTGAGTATTTCTCATGCATTATCCTCTACTAAATCATCTCACTGTGGAGAGAATCAAGATGCAAGTGCCAATGGCCCTTTATTTTCATTTTGTCCAATCAATGCTTTATCCTTACTCAATATCATTATCAAATCATTTGCTCAATACTCTATGTCCCATATGATGATAAGAGTAATCAAGCTCTAGTCATTAGTCTAGTTATACTAATTTAATTTTCTTCGTCATCAAATCACATGGTTTATATTAATTAGTATACTTTATTGCACCACTAAAAAGGTGCATTTCATGAAATTAATGGCAAAGTCTTATCAAGGGGTCCTGTCCTTAGCCCTTAATTTCTTAGTCTTGAGTATAAAAGCTTAGTTGTAATTTTATATCTAATAGTTTAAAAAACCTAAAAGCACATTTTGTTAAAAAGTCATGTTTCCCTTTATGTCAAATCTATTTTACCTTTTGCCTGATAGAAAATATTGATGTAAGACATTACTATTACTAACATCTTACTACTAACTACAAATTATACCCTTATCTTATTAGCATTATTTTTGTTTTTGTCCCTTTTCCCATGCACTCACACTTCTCATGCATAGCATTCGTTAAACTGCCCATTGTAACAATGGCTTTTGATCCACTATCTTGGAGTTAATGAATTAGTTATGTAGTTTCCTAATAAGCAAAACATCACATAATATGACAGTAGAATACCATGTGTATATGCCTTTATTCCATTAATGGACAATCTCATCAACTTTAACTTTCTTCTCAATGTTTTCTTGCTTTATTCTTTAGAAAACCTTTATCTTGCCCCATCTCCTCCTAATATATAGTTTTATGTTCAAACTAAAAATTTCTTGGCTTATTTAAAATTGAGTCATGAGAGAGAATCTTTGGCTACCTTCATGCAAGGATAACATTTTCACATAATCACATGCGTGATTTAATAAGTAAACATCAATCTCTAAGTTGAAAAATGCAACTAGAGTTTGCAAAATTTCGATCAAAATTAAGAATTTTTAATAATATTGAGTTTGACAAACATAATATTGAAAAAAGATGTCAAATCCTCAGGCAGTCCAGGTTCTAAGGTCGGGGTCTACTTACCTGCCACCATCCAAACAAACTAGATGTTAGAACATCATAGTTACATTTGGGTAGACAGGTAATACCTATTTTCCCTGGCTTGTTATCCTTTACCTAGAAATATAGACAACCATATGGATTCTTAGATAATTAAAAAAATAATTTAGCCATAAGTGAAGTTTAAGTCACAAGTGGAGTAAGGAGCAAATGAGTGCATGGATTAAGAAGGGATTAGAGGAGGTATGGGCCGATTAGTGGGCTTGGTATGTGGGGTAATTAAAAAGAAAGTGTAAATGGAAGATGGTTCATAAAAGAATAATTCATAGTTAGGGAAGTAGTCATGTGTGTGTGTGTGTTCGTGTGTAAAGAAATACCTTCGAAACCCACTTGGTGCCAATAACCTTTCTGTTAGGTGGTCGATCTACCAGCTCCCAAGTTTCATTCTTCATGATGCTATCATATTCTACTTGCATATCATTTTTCCAATCTTGGTCTGCAAGTGCTTCCTCAAAACTCGCTGGCTCCATTACTTCTGTAATAATCTCAGCCATCAAGGCCATATTAACTATGTGAGCAGAAGCCCTCCTTTGCTCCTTAATTATTTGACCGCCTTGGTCCATCTGCATACTGCTCAACAGATATAGGCATCTAGATATCATGGTCGTAGAGCTACCTTACCCATCGCGGCAATGGCTTTTTTGGTGGTGTAATAACAGGTTGGTGACTTATACCTTCATCATCTGATATTTCCTCCTCCTTTTTGCCTCCACTGCATGTCACTGCTCCCTGAACACCACATCATGTCTTGCTATGATCTTCTTTGCCTCTCGGTTATACAACTTATAGGCTTTCTTCTCATCACAATAGCCTAAGAAGATACACTTGATGCTTTTTGGTTGTAGCTTGTTTCGCTCTTTGTCTGGTACATGCGCATAGCATTCACACCCAAACGTTCTGAAGTGGGAGACAAATGGCTTCTTACTGCTGTAAGCCTCATGTGGTGTTTTACCTTTGAGTGCCTTTGTATAGCTACAATTAAGGATGTAAACCACAGTATTGATAGCCTCATCCCAAAAGTGGTTTGGCAGTCCAACACCTTTCAACATACACCTCCCCATCTCCATGGTGGTCTGCATTCGGCATTCAACAACTGAATTTTGTTGAGGCATATGTGGTGTTGTTGTTTGACGCTTGATCCCTTTGCTCTTGCAAAAATCTCCAAACTCTATAGAAACAAACTCACCACCACCATCCGATCTGATTTTCTTCACTTTTCTCCCTGTTTCATTTTCAACAAGCTGTAGCCATTCTTTCAATTTACCAAAAGCTTGAGCCTTTTCGCGAAGAAAGTGCACCCACATCTTCCTACTATAGTCGTCGACAATCAATAAAAAATAGGAAGATCCCCCCAAGGCCTATGTAGGCATCTTACCGCACAAGTCAACATGCACCAAATCTAGAGGAGTGTTTGCTCTATTCTTGCTTTCTTGTGGGAATGCCTTTCTCTATTGCTTGCCCATCATGCAATTTGCACACGGTTCTTTGATTTTTGCTACTGTAGCAAGTAAGTCAACAACCATTCCTTGCTTCTGCATCTCCTTCAACACTACAAATCCGCCGATGTGGCCGAATCTTTCGTGCCAATTTCTGCTTGTGCCCACTCCAGCAGTGGTTGTAAGAGCACTTAGCTCATACAAGTTGTTCCTCCTTACTCTTGTGCCAACAAGATTGCCCGCACTATCCAAAATTTTTGCCCCTATCTTGTTGAACCTCACCTCATGGTCAAGGTCAGTTATGGAAGCAACTGATAGCAAATTTCTCTTGATTTATGGAACATACAAGACATTAGACAGTTTCTTAACATCTCCATTTACAGAAACAAATGAAACTGTACTTGTACCCTCAATAGGGCATTTTGCATTATTTCCAACCGTCATGGTGATGGGTTCCTATAGAGGCTACATGGAACAATATAGACCCTTCTTGTAGGTCATGTGATGGGAGGCACCACTATCCAACACCCATGAATTAGTGGTGGTTGCCGCTTCTTGAACTAAGGAACACTCTTCCTCAATGGCCAAAAATAGGTCCAACTCTGCTTCCACTATGTTAGCTGTCTCTTTCCCCTTATCTGTCTTCTTCAAGGTACCATTCTTTTCATCTGCTTTCTTGACCCGGCAGTCTGCAATCACGTGGCCCTTCTTCTTGTAGTAGAAGCATTCTCCCTGAAACTTCTTCTTGTCGCCCTTCTTCTTTTTGTCACCACTAGTAGAGGACTCACCTTTGGTGGAGGAACCACCTTTGCTTTTCGCAATGGCAGACAACATAGCATCCCCATTGTTGCCTCCATCTCGAGCTTTAAGCCTCAATTCCTCCTCCATAAGTAAAGCACAAAACTCCTAAAATGACAATGGTTAGGGTATCATCTGAGTGTTAAGTGCTGTTACTGGTCCATCAAACCTTGGTGGACATATCCGAAGACACCGCCAAGGTAGCTCTTTGCTAGTCTTTTGTATCCCAACACCAGCCATTTGGTCACGTAAATTTTTGATTCGGGTTATGAATGCCTCCGTTGTCTCTCTTTCATTAAACTTCTCACCTACGAGTTGATTCTCCAAGTTTTGGATCCTTATCTGATTCCGCATCTGATACTGACTCTTCAACATGTTCCAGGCCACAATTGCCTTAGATGTATGCTTCAAAACACTATCAGTATTACTTGTAACCAGGGCACACAGATCATCTGCATTCTTACATTTCCCAGCTCGTAGAAGGTCGGCATTAGGAGGTATCATACTCCCTGGATTTGCTGGGTCGAGGGTTCCTTGTCGTTTTGGGTTAGTCCCCAATATTGTCTCCAAAAGCTCATATAAATCCAGAATAGCAGTAATCTTAAACTTCCACAGTGTAGTTTGTACCATCTAGCTTGCCTTCAGTGAAGGCTGGTGGGTGAATCCTCAATGCCTGGATTGTTGGTGTAGCTGCTAAACTCGGGCCGCTTCCTATGGCCATCACTCCGTATGCTATTGAAACCCTCACCTCTCTTCTATTCTTTGATCCTTAGAGCCGCCTGGGCTCTGATACCATGTTAGATTACACGGCGCAACATAAACAAAACTGAACAAAGAATAGAGATTACACAGCAAACTAGAAATGAATAAAATTTTCCTTCAATATCAAACAATGAGCTATTCAAACCACAAATCAGCTATATAGCACATAGTTTTAGTATACATAGTCATCTACTAGCTGGAAGATCTCTACTGGAAGATTTGATCTGGTTCAATGGATTGGGGAGGCCGCCTCTTTATAGTTATGAGGGCGGTAGTCGGATCAACGTATTGTGGGGGTTAAAGGTCACTATGCCTTTACCCCGATTATGTACAATATGAAGGAACATGTGGCAAGCTATCTCTATGAATGGAAAGGAAAGAATGCAAGACAATGGAAATAAAAATGAAATGGAAGTAGACAATAGTATTGAACCAAAATACTCACATGTAGATAGCTTGATGTTGACTGATGTCCCAAAACTAGAAAGTACAATGCCTTTATAGAATAGGCACACACACTCTAGATGTCACATGTATATGGGATAAGTCCCATAGTGACACATGGCACTCTAGGATATAAAGTAGTCTAGTACTACTCTAGAACACTAGAAAACACTCACTTTGGCTTCATGTTCCAACACCCCCCTATGAAGGCAAGGTGAGAGATTACTAGAATGGAGCCAAGAATAGGACATGACATGATGAATCTACTAATCTGTACATCCCAAATAGCTCAGAGGCTCAAAAGAGAAGCATGGCTACCTGACCCAACAAAACGGTCTAGGGAGTGCACCAACATCCTGGAACTCGGCCAGGCCTGATAACAAAATCCATCGATGCCAATAATAGGACTCCCATAGTACATCCCCCCCTGGCTTCATAACATGAAGTGGTAGGAAGCCACATACAAATAAAGTAAAAGAGAATAACATCATTTTAGGAGGACTCTATCCAAGGCTGAGAACCTTTATTGACTCAACACACATGATTTATTTGCATTCATTTTAGGGGGACTCCCAAGGCAGAGTACCTTCGACACACTCAAAAAACAAAGTCAAGATCATCCGGTGCATAGACCTCTTCATCAAGAGAGAGATCTTGGATGTGAGTAGTGAGAGCATGAATTGGAGTAGAGGTGTCTGCATCATCTTCGTCTTCGTTGGATATAGTCCCAACCAAGTTGGCATGGTCTTTAGATTGTTGTTTGGCCAGCTTCTGGAAGCAATGATCTTCGGTGTCACCAAGATTTCCACAGTAAGTGCACTTGAAAGGTTTGATGTTACCTTTCCCTTTAGGAAACCTCCCTTTAGAAAATAGTGCATTGGCATCAAGAGTATCAATATGCCTTCTTTCATGATCAAGAAGCATAGCAACCATGTCATGGTAGCTCATGCTGGCCACTCTTAATGCTGGTATGATCTCTCGATACTTAGGAATTTCTTCAATGCTCGTGAGGAGCACCGCGACCTTGTCATCATCCCCAACTGGGGCCTTCAACGCAGCAAGTTGGGTGATGAGAGACTCCATTTGATTCAGATGGGCGAGAAGAGAGTCCTCATGCTTCATCTGGAGTTTGAAGAATTCTTGGCGAAGAAAGACCTTAGAATTGATTACCTTATTACCGAAGAGACCTTCAAACTTCTCCCATAATTCTTGAGCAGTGGAATCAAAGTCGAGATGATGAATAACTTCATCACCCAAACCCAAACCAATGAGAGAAAGGGCTTCGTCGTTTAAATTCTCCCAGTGTAGAATTTTCTTCTCATCCGATTGTGGCTTTTTATCCTTGCCACAAACAACATTCCACACCCCGTCTTTCATAAGGATAAGACGCAACTTTGGTTGCCATGTCGAAAAGTTCTTACCAGTGAACTTCTCAATAAAGGTACTCGATCTTGAAGACTCCATGGCTGTAAATGATTCTTGATTAGGACATGGAAGAAGTCATCACGGGAGAGGGAATCATGAGAGAAGCATTATGAGCAATAGGAGCAACATCACATTTGTCGTCAATGTTGATTTGGTGAAGAAGAGGAAAGAGGGAGTCAACATGAGAGATGTGAACACGTGGAAGAGGGAGGCAACAGGAGAGATAAGAATCAACAATGTCTTGCTGCTGTAGATCAGGTCGAATCAACTCCACGAATCAGCACTGTCTTGCTACAGAGATCAGGCCGAATCAGCTACATGAATCATCTCCACGAATGTAGAGAAGTGAGCAGCAGCTTCAGGAAGAGTGGTGGTAGGCAGCTTCCAAGAAATGATGGGCAACAGAACTCGTGGGCAAGCAGAAAAATTTGCGCAAGAAAAATTTCGTCACTTTCTTGCAGGAGCCATAACTTTTCACTAGTACCTCGGATTGCAAAGATGTGAAAACAAAAAATGAAGTTCTCAAAGTCCTCTACAACTTTGCTTCAGATTTCAGGTCAAAATTCAGCTTCTTTCCAAAGATACGGCCATCAGAAAGTGGCGGCCTGTTTCTAGCAAGGAGATGTAGCAAGAATGAAGACGTCATTGCTCAAGGAACCACAGCATGGGCAGCTTCTTCATGAACTCGAGCAGCTCCACATGAACTCAGGAGATGTAGCAAGAATGAAGACGATGATGAGGTTAAGGAAGGGGAGCACCTCTCTTGCACTTAGAGAAAGAGAGAGAGGGCGTGGCTTCCTTTTCCGGCCTCCCTCTCCTCAATCTCTAAGAGCAATGTGGCTCTGATACCACATGAAGGAACATGTGGCAAGCTATCTCTATGAATGGAAAGGAAAGAATGCAAGACAATGGAAATAAAAATGAAATGGAAGTAGACAATAGTATTGAACCAAAATACTCACATGTAGATAGCTTGATGTTGACTGATGTCCCAAAACTAGAAAGTACAATGCCTTTATAGAATAGGCACACACACTCTAGATGTCACATGTATATGGGATAAGTCCCATAGTGACACATGGCACTCTAGGATATAAAGTAGTCTAGTACTACTCTAGAACACTAGAAAACACTCACTTTGGCTTCATGTTCCAACACAATACTCAAACACATATATAAATGAATGAAAAAGAAGATTAGGGTGTTCTGCACCCACCAAAACTTGTGTGGCTCTCTGTTTCTCTCTCTCTCTTTCATTCTTGCTTCCGTTGAGAGCACTCTCAACTGGTATAAGAGCCCGGGTGATCTAGCTAAGTGTGTGTGAATGCTTGGAAGCTCAGCAGCTCTGTGGGAGGAAGCAGAAGCTCTGTGGGAAGCTTTGTGGGTGACTTTACTTACATCCGAGTGTGCAGAGACCTTGGAGGAACCTTTGGAAAAGTCACTTTGGCTTTGTGAAGTGGTTTTGAGAGCCTGTTAAGTATTTTCAAAGAAAAAGTCATTTTTTGAGCTTTTTCCTATTCCGTTCGATAACAGAGACTTCGTATTGACTTGTATAGGCAACTATTGCTTGCTTTTGGTGTCCACTTCACTTTAAGAGCTTGGAAACACCTTCATTCTTGAATATGGGATCATTTCATTAGATTTCTAACTCACTGTGTTAGTTTCTGCGTTTTTCTGCCCGGGTGTTGGAACTCAAGTTTGGAGCAACCATTTGCAGATCTGTCAGTTCTGGTGGACTCAGGAGGTCCTAAAACTTCTATGTTGCTCATCATTCGCACTTCGGTGGAGTTTACAAATAGCTTTGTTTCCAAAAACATTTTTCAATCCGTGTGTTGGACCTAGTGATTGAGACCACGGTTTCCAAAACTGTCTGTCCCATTGTGTTTCGGACACCCAAAAACCCCTACCTATCAGTTCTTACATGATTCAGTGGAGGACTTTTAGAGTTATAGATCTCTGTGTATTCGATTTTGTCTCTCTATTATGCATTTTTCATTCTAAGGTTTTGAAACCTTAGATTTATGCCACATGGCAGTGGATAAGTGTTGACTCCCATTTCTCACTCATCGGTTGGGATTTTGGAGTTCCGACAAAAGAGAGATATTTGCAAATTTTCTTGCTGAGTCCGATTATGCAATGGTGCCCATGTTTTGAGGCATCTCAGGTTCTATTTTCAGTAGCGGTCATTACCGTGGGACTATGATTTCTTGAGCATACCTTATGCAGATCATTCTGGTTGCAGTTTGAGCAATGTGTACTCATTTGTGGTATGTATTGGGTTGCAGTGGATGATTTATAGGCCATTTGGATGCATTGCGGTCCTTATTGGGTGCACTGATAGGCCCAAATAGCCTTGTGGGATGCTATTTTTATGGATGCTTTGCACATGGATGCTATATTATGCTGAGGGACAGCTTTGACACATTGCAGGTGATGCACTGATAGTGTTATGCTCTCTTGGATGAGATATTATTAATGCATATGCCCATGGATGGTGTTTATGCTTGAGCCATTTGGCACCTATAGGCATTTTGGATTGCCATTGCAGTTGGCATTTTCTTTTGGGCCAGATTTGCTCATATGGATGCATAGTACATGCACATGAGTCAGCTGCATCTTTTGAGTCTATTGCGGCATACGCATTTGGGTGCACCTGGTATTTGGTGTGATTTTCTCTTACAGGCACTAGCATTTGGGATTTTGCTTCATTTGCATCATGGCATCCTCTTCCATGTCTGAAAAGGAGTTTTTCAGCATTAAAAAGTTTGATGGGACAAACTTTTCTTTGTGGAAAGAACAAATAAGGGATGTGCTTATTCAAAAGAAGAAGATTAAACCCTTGGTAGGGATTGAAGCTAAGCCTGCAAATATGTTTGAGGATGATTGGAATGAGTTGGATGCATTAGCAAAATCTACTATTAGACTTCATCTTGCAGAGTCAGTTTATTTCACAGTAGTAAATGAGCAGACTATGGAAGATTTGTGGAAGAAACTGTGTGCCACTTATGAAAAGGAAACTACCTCTAATAAAGTTTACCTCATGAAGAGGTCGTTTGAGCTGCAGATGAAGGAAGGGGTCTCCATTGCTTCTCACTTGAATGAATTCAATATTATTATCAGCCAGCTTCAGGCTCAGAAGATGAATTTTGATGCGGAGACTAAGGCAATATTTCTCTTATGCTCATTGCCATCCTCATGGGATACCTTCCGTACAGCTATCAGTAACTCTACGCCTGGTGGAGTACTGAAATTTGATGATGTTGTGGGTAGATTGTTGGCCGAGGAGATTAGACGGAAGTCTATGGATGGCAACAAACAGGATGCAGCCTTAAATGTGCAAAGGGGCAGATCAAAGTTCAGGGGGGAGTCCCAAGAAAGAGAGAAGTCTCGTAGCAAATCCAGGGCACGGAACATTGAGTGTTACCACTGTGGCAAGAAGGGCCATATGAAAAAGGATTGCTACAAGCTGAAAAGAGAGCAAAAGGATAAGAAAAAGAATGCAAATTGGGGTGCAAATCAAAAGGAAGAGAGTCCAAGGGAGGACAAAGGAAAAGTGAAGATCGAGGAATCTCAATGCAGTCACACATGATAATGACAATGACGTTCTCTTCATGTCTAGTTTATCTGCAGAGTTGCTTACCACTTCAAATGATGCATATTCCCAGGATTGGATTTTGGATTCTGGTGCTTCATTCCATGTTACTCTCCATAGGGAATGGTTCTCCACTTATGACAGTGGAAAGACAGGTTGTGTGCATCTTGGAAATGACTATACATGTGACATAGTGGGAGTAGGTGACATAAAGTTTTCTTTTGCAAATGGGTCTGCATTTATTTTAAAACATGTGAGACATGTGCCTAAGTTGACCAAGAGTCTTATTTCAGTGGGTCAGCTAGATGATGCTAGTTTTCACACCACTTTTGGCTTTCAGAGTTGGAAAATTTAGAAGGGCTCTATGCTTTTGGCCAGGGGTGCCAAGTGTGGGACTTGGTATCCCTTACATGTATCAGGGGTATTTGATCATGTTGTTGCAATAACCGAGCAGCCAAGCACTTCTTTGTGGCATTGCAGGTTGGGGCACATGAGCCAGAATGGAATGAAACTCTTATGCCATTTGGGTTATGTACCGCATTTGAGTTTCTCTGATTTTGAATTTTGTGAGCACTGTCTCTATGGGAAGCAGACTAAATCAGCCCATAAAAGAAGGGGAAAGAAAGAGTTTGAAAAGCTTGATTTGGTGCATTCAGACGTATGTGGTCCCATGCCTACACGGTCATTAGGCAAGGCTGAATACTATGTGACATTCATTGATGATGCAACTAGGAAAGTGTGGGCTTATGCTATAGCTCAGAAGAGTGATGTGTTCCAGGTATTTCAAAAATGGCTGGCCTTGGTTGAGAATCAGTCAGGTAGAACGCTTAAATGCCTACGGACTGACAATGGTGGAGAGTATCTCTCTCATGACTTTCAGCATTTTTGTGATACATGTGGGATTAAGAGGGAGCTCACATCCCCTCGAACTCCAGAGAAAATTCCAGTTGCAGAAAAGATGAACCGTACCATTCAAGAAAGGTTGCAATGCATGCTTTCCAATGCAAGTCTTTCTGGTGGTTTTTGGGCTGAGGCAATGAAGACTGCAGTGCATGTGATCAATAAATCACCTAGTAAGAGTTTGGATGGTGGTATTCCTGAAGAGGCATGGAGTGGCAACAAGAAGCCATCTTACTCTCATTTGCATATATTTGGGTGTGAGGCATATGGAGATGTGCCAAAAGAGCTTCAAAAGAAGCTAGATCCTAAGTCTAGGAAATGCATCTTTCTGGGTTATGGTGAAAGTGGAGAGATGGGCTATCATCTCTAGGATCCAAAAGCAAAGAAGATCATATGCAGCCATGATGTAGTCTTCAATGAGAAGAAGATGCATAAGGCACCCATGAGGGATGTGGAAATGAGGAGAATCACTTTCCAAGATGCAAATCCACCTGCATATGTTGATAGACAGCAAGCTGTCTATGCACCAAATGTGCAAGAAATGGTACCACCAAGTACTCCCACAGGTATACAATCAAGGGTAGATGATGGATCATCTATTGGTGGAAATTATGAGCCAAATGTGGCTGATATGCAGGTGGGACAGCAAGCTGAAATGCCCTTGAGAAGATCATCTAGAGTGTCTAGACCACCTGATAGTTTTGTTCCAAGGGTAGACTATGTGATGCTTACTGATCGCGGGGAGCCTTCTTGCTACAAAGAGGCTATGATGCGTGAGGATCAATGCAAGTGGGAGTATGCTATGCAATCAAAGATGCGTTCACTTATGAAGAATAAGACTTGGGACTTGGTTTCTTTGCCACATGGAAAGAAAGCATTGCCATGTAAATGGGTCTACAAAATGAAGGTCACAGGTGATGATGTGCCTAGGTACAAGGCCCATTTGGTCGCTAAAGGGTTCAAGCAAGAGAAGGGTGTGGACTTTGATGAGATATTCTCTCTAGTTGTGAAGATGACAACACTTAGATGCATGCTTGGACTAGTGGCATTAGAGGATATGGAGCTTATGCAGATGGATGTCAAGACAGCTTTCTTGCATGGGGATTTGCATGAGGAAATTTACATGGTGTAGTCGGAAGGCTTTGAAGAAAAGGGCAAAGAGCATTTAGTTTGCAAGCTGAAGAAGAGCCTCTATGGTCTTAAGCAAGCGCCTAGAGAATGGTATCAGAAGTTTGATGCTTTCATTCAGTCCCAGGGCTTTAGAAGGAGTGAAATTGATCACTGCCTCTACACTAAAAGGGCTAAGGATAATAGCCTGATAATCTTGGCACTATATGTGGATGATATGCTATTGGCTAGCAAGAATACTTATGAGCTAGATGCATTAAAGGCCAAGTTGCATGAGGCCTTTGATATGAAGGATTTGGGACTTGCAGTTCATATTCTTGGTATGCGCATCACGCGTGATCAGAGTAGGAAACTCCTTTGGCTTTCACAAAAAGAGTATGTTACAAAAGTATTGCAGCGTTTCAATATGGAGGGGGGGAAGGCAGTGAGTACTCCATTGCCTCCATATGTGAAACTGAGTCATACAGATAGTCCCAAATCAGATGAGGAAAGGGCCATGATGGCCAAGGTCCTTATGCATCAGCAGTTGGGAGTCTTATGTATGCTATGATAACTACTAGACCAGACATTACATTTAGAGTGGGAGTTGTTAGCCGGTATATGGCTAATCCAGGAAAGAGGCATTGGGAGGCAGTTAAGTGCATCATGAGGTACATAAAGGGTACCAAGGAGATGTGCATCTGCTTTGGTAGAGGACACATGCGTGTACTTGGGTACACAGATTCAGACTATGCAGGGCATGTGGATAGTAGGAGATCCACTTCTGGTTATGTGTTCACCTTTGCAGGTGGTGCAGTGTCGTGGATGTCTCGCGTACAGAAGTGCATTGCTTTGTCTACCACAGAGGCTGAGTATGTCGCAGCCACAGAGGGTTGCAAGGAGGCTATATGGCTTGATCAGCTAGTGGGAGATTTGGGGATTCATACAGGTGTACCGACATTGCATAGTGATTCCATGAGTGCTATTCAGCTAGCACGGAATCCGGTCTTTCATGCAAAGGCCAAACACATTGAGGTCAGGTACCATTTTATTAGGGGGGTACTTGAGGACAAGCACATAGAGCTTGTCAAGGTCCATATAGATGATAACCCTGTAGATATGCTAACGAACAGTCTACCTAGTCAGCGGTTTGAGTATTGTCATGTATTGATGGGCATTGGATAGTATGCTCATTGGTTGTTCTCCCTTAAAGGCAAATTGTCCTTTAAGTGGAAGGTTGTGGGGGTTAAAGGTCACTGTGTCTTTACCTCGGTTATGTATAATACTCAAACACATATATAAATGAATGAAAAAGAAGATTAGGGTGTTCTGCACCCACCAAAACTTGTGTGGATGAAATGAAAAAGAAGATTAGGGTGTTCTGCACCCACCAAAACTTGTGTGGCTCTCTGTTTCTCTCTCTCTCTCTTCCATTCTTGCTTCCGTTGAGAGCACTCTCACGTATTCAATGGAACTGACCAATCAACCTAGTTGGTGAAGTCGACCAGTCAACCTAGTCGGTGGAACCGACTAGTCGTCCATGGAATATTCAGGGAATATTCCCTATATTATCACCTCGGGGGCTCTCGCCCCCAAACCCCCACCAAGGGTCCCGCTAGCCCCCAGGCCCTAGCAAGAATAACGGGCTCCCAGACAATCACCTTTCTAGGTCATCAACCGTCTCATTGTTGATAGACCTCATCTGACATGCAAGTCACGATCCATCCAGTGTCTGAGGCTCACACATGGCTTCTCCTCATATGGGGGCCTTACAACTTGAGCACCTTGGACTACTAGTGGTTACCAATAGGGTGGGGCATTGAGCATATCTAACACCCTAGTCATTGACATGCCTACACCTGCTATTAAGTTGCTAGTAATAAAGAGTGTATAAGATAACCCAACAATACCCCTGGCAAATGTAGCAGGTTGAGGGGTACTTTGGTCTTGCTAGATCAAGGGAAATCTTTTTGCAAGCTTTTTGTCACGATCTTTTTTGAGAGCTAAATAAATTCTATGATCTTTTTTAAAAGCCCCCCTCACACAATCTTTAATCCAAGCCCCAACATGCATGCGTGCGCAAGCGTGCACACACATACACACACGCATGCACACACACACACACAAAATAAAATTGATTACTAAATGTAGGCCGATGGGACTTTGGAAAAGTACAAAGCCAGATTGGTTGCACAAGGATTTTCACAGGTTGAAGGGTTTGATTTTTAGGAATATTTCGCTCTGACTACCAGAATGACCACTATTTGCATAGTACTATCGGTGGCTACTCCGTAAAACTGGCCAGTTTATCAAATGGATGTTAAATCATCATTCTTGAATGGTGACCTCAAGGAGGTGTACGTGGCTCAGCCACTTGGGTTTGAGGCCCCCCATTCTGAGAACAAGGTATACAAGCTGAAGAAGGCTCTGTACAGGTTGAAATAGGCCCCAATAGCAAGGGACCAATAATTAGACAAATTCTTTCATAAATTAAACTTCAAAAGATGTGCCTTAGATGTAACTTGTACAGGAAAGGTGGAAAATCTGCTAGTATTGTTCTACATTAGGGGAGAATTGGGGTCTCAAAAGGGCCTCATAAGGAATGGATAAAGGAATGCTTAGTGGGCTAATGCAAGGGGCTTGGAGGGTCCCAAAGAGGCCTAACTAGCCCAACCTAGGTGGGTTAAGCCCACATTTGAGCCCACCTCTCCCCCCATCAATGAGGGGAGGGGGCCACTTTTTGAAATTTGAATTTCAAATTTTGAATCTCCCTCCTTCCCTCTCTCTCCCTCCCTCCCTCGCTCTCTCTCTCTCTCCCTCCCTCCCTCCCTCCCTCCCTCGCTCCCTCCTCCTCCTCCCTCTCCCTCTCCCTCCCTCCCCCTCCCTTCTCCTCTCCCCTCCTCCGTCTTGCTCCTCCTCCTCCCTCCTCCCTCTCCCCTCCTCCTACTCCTTCTGGCTCCTCCTCCCACCTTCCTCTCCCCTCCTTCTCTAGCTGCCCAGGCTCCCTCTCCTCTGCTCCTCCCTCCTGCAGAATCTCTCCCCTCCTCCTCCCTCTTGTAGCATCTCTCCCCTTCTCCTCCCTTCTACAGCAGCTCCTTCCCTCCCTTCTACACATGTCACCCTACTCTCCTCCTCCTCTTCCTCTTGCCCTCATCTGCTTCTCCTCCTCCCTCTTCCTTGCTACTCTCTCCCTCTCATTGCTCCATCTTTGCCAGCTCTCCCCTACATTTTAGCTTGCATCATTGATACCTCTCTTTGAGTACTCATGGCACCATTCGAGGACATATCCAACAAGTACCATGTGAACCTATAACTAGAGGCAGAATATGCAAGCACACGCTCTTTGGGATACAGTGGAACTCCTCAAAGTGTGCTCCATAGTCTTCGATTACAGGGGAAGAAGCATCTTGACCTTTGGGTGGATGGAGACTTGTATCCTTTAGACCCTGCCACCCAAAAGAGTCCTCCTTTTCATACAGTGCATGATGTTGTTTGGTTTATTAGCAAGGGACATGTTGGATTTCTCGGTTATTGCAATCGATTGAACCATTCTCAGACATTGGCTA
Source organism: Dipteris shenzhenensis (assembly GCF_047967505.1). NCBI lineage: Eukaryota > Viridiplantae > Streptophyta > Polypodiopsida > Gleicheniales > Dipteridaceae > Dipteris > Dipteris shenzhenensis. The sequence continues at coordinate 11,636,015 of NC_141619.1, forward strand.
TGCAAGCAAGCGAGGTGTAGAGAGCCAACTCAGTGACAATGCACATGCACTGGACTTGGAGCAACATGAATTGGAAGAATCAATCCAGAAGCTTGCTGAAAGAAAACAAGATTTGGAAAGGTCTATCTCTGGCCAAGTTCAACGTGCTATGGAGAAGGAATGAGAGAAGCTGATAGAATGAGTACAAAAGTTAAAGGGAACACCTTTGGGACTGAAGGAGAGGAAAAGACAATTGCAATCTATGGATGCATTGTCAACCAATAGTGGTGCACGAAAGAGGAGAATATAGGCTGCAAGGTTAGTTCCCCAAATTTTCAATGAAATTTCTTACTCCAAAATATTTGTGGTGTTGCATTCTTTCGACTAAAACTCATTTGTACTCTACTTTAGGAATTTCATGGAGGATGTGATGGGAACAATGGAAATGGATTATAGTGATCCTTCATATGTTCTAAGAAGTTTAATAAAGCCAAGTGATGTCATGGAAGTGTTGAAGGACCCTAGACAAAAAGGGCTATGTAAACAAGTTGCTAGAGAGGTAATGAAGGATTTCAAGGGCCTCATCCAAGCAAAGGAGGTGCTTGGGCTTGTGATGCTACTGGTGTAAGTCGTGAAGCTTACAACTCTGTTTTTAAAATTTTCAAGTCTGCTATGGAGGAAAAGTATAAGATATCTACAATGCCATTGCCAACACAGTGGCCTATAAGGCTTGCATGTCAAGAAACAAACCAATGTGCTAGAGAAAAGCTTGGAGGATACCATTGTGTAAGTGGCACAATGACTTGGAAGAGTAAAAAGAAATCTGGCATCCAAACATTTGAGATGAATGCTTTCAATAATGTTTACGTGGATGTAGAGAATTTGCAGAGAGCCATGGTCAAATTCTATGGGATAAGAGAAGAAGGTAAGAGAAATTCCCTCTTCACATTCAAATTTATTTCTTCTCATTTCTATATCCTTACTATATTTCTCTTTCATTGTACAGATGGCAAGCTAGTATTTGTTATAAAAATGGATGAAGCTCAGTTGGTAAAAGAGCACAAGCTAGAGAGGGTGAGCATTTGTATTATGAATAATGCAAGCTTGCGTTTTGCTCAAGGGGATGAGGAAGTTGAGCAGGGTTTGTCAGTCCAATCTGAGAAGGACATATGGTGGCTTGCAACCTTTGAGACCCCAAAGAAGTGCCATGAGACATTAAAGTGGGTTTTGGAGAGAACCGGCATCCCATCGATTATTCGAAGACAAGAGGCAAGGCAAACATTAATAGTGGATGGACATGGAATGTTTCAAGTTGAATGACATCTAGCTAGTGATTTGAAGACCCTCAAGTGCTTGTATGGTTGTGATACAGGTGTAGATGCAAAATGGACATGCTTGTATGTCACCCACTCTCAAAAGATGCAAAAGGGAAGCCTATAGGGGGAAAATGGCATCCTTTCTTGCAACCAAAGTGCAACCTCTGATCATCACAAAAAGGATCCTAAGTGGGACCCCATTCTACCATTTCCATTAGAGCGGGTACACGTGTGTACTTTGCATGCTGAATTGCGTATACTTGATAAGTTACTCTATCTCCATCTAGATTATGCTTGGAATTTGAGGCCACAGCAAGTATCTACACAATGCATTGCAAAAGCTGAAGAACTCTCTCACTAATGGTACTTCACGGAGGCAATGTGAAGCTTAAGTAGGACAAGAAACAATCAGGAAAGACACAAAATCTTCCTACTAAAGTGTCCATGGGTGGAGGAATGGCAAGGAGGTTCTTCTCCAACTACAATGTTGATAAAGAAAAACATACATTGGCTCAAAGCACCCTAGATTGGGAGTACTGGAAAGCTTTGTGTGAGTGCACCACAAATCAAGCTTCACATCTGCAAATTGCTACTTTGAGAGCAAAACTCTGGACAAAGCTTGATGCATTATAAAGTTGCTTAGACAAAGGTCAAATAGATGAGCTTTATTATGAGAGATTTAGGACAACATTAGGAGAATTCATATCATTGATGGTAGAAGCATGGGGGGAGTCACATATTACACATTACATGGTAATCCTCCTTAGGTTGAAATTTTGTGCTTTAAATTTGAGTCAATTTATGTTTCTAATACAATGTTTTTCTTTACAGCATATTCTTTATGCATATGCACCATGGTTTGTGGAGCAATGGGGCCCTTTGTCCATTTGGAATACTGAAGGAATGGAGAAATCATACTACAAAGCAAAGGCAGCATACTTCAAGAATACAAGGCATGGGGGTGGTATCACACAAAGCAATGCACTACACAAAATGTTCGATTGGTTTTATAGATGTCTAGAGGCCAGGACTCTCAAGCGCAATAAGGTAGAGGTCTCAAGTCTCGCAAAAGCGGTTCAACATGTCAAGAAGACAAGGAGATGTGTTGCTTGGAAGTCCTCAATAGGGAGCAAGCGGTTACACTTTGGTTGCAACGTAGAGTCAGACAAGGGAAGCGTTGGGTCCTAAGAGAGCCCCAAATGTAAAATGTTTGATGAATAAAGTTAACACTATTTTGAGTCAACTATAGATTCCAAATTTCACAAATTTGTTTGGAAATTGTAGAATTGCATGTGCGACATGGCAAGGCGGAGGGGTGAGTGGGTTGGGAGGGAGAATGGTGAAGATTAAGTATTACCGAACTGGCAACCAAAGATTGGGGGAGAGGGGGTGCACTCAAAAAACCCTAATTTAAAAGAAAAACCCTAAAGTGCTTTAAAAAAGACTATATAAAGCACTTCAAAACACTAAAATCCCTCATTTCTATGGCACGAGTTAAACAAACTACTAGACCCACTGGATGCCATTTAGATGCTACCCGTTGTCCTCCTCATAACGCCATGGCCTTCGAACACATTGCAAGCCCCAGTGGCCAAGAGGGCAATGATTAGCAGGGATCTGAAGGTAGTTCTCATCATCAGGAGTCCAAGCAATGCGAGTCCCCACCATCCGACTCTCATGGGGGATCCCAGGGATCTCAGCACCATGAGGAATCCCAGCATGATGAAGGATCCAAGCATGATTAAGTGTCCTCTCAGTCCTTCCACACAACTCACCGTGGAAGTAGAGAGGTCTCCCAAGAGGGGAAAAATAGTCCAGTCAATCCTGATCAACTATCTTTCCGTTCTCCGTGGGGTCTTGTGGAGCATCTAGACCAACAAGGGGAGCAAGAAAGGCAAAGAGAGGAGATAAAGAGATTACAGGGGCCACAACAAGAGGAAGTATTTGGTGGGCTCATAGCAGACCGCACGGAAGAGCACCATCAACGCTCTATGCCTCGATGTTATCAGATATGAGGAGCCTCTAGTATGAGCTAAGCAAGAGCCTCAGCCTACTGTCTCACAAACTCATGAAAAGGAAAAGAGACCAAGGACAAAGCAGACCCCTAGGCACGACAAGCCACCTCAAAGGACCCACCAAACATAGGAAGAGGAGTCTGAAGGGGTGGTTGCAAGGGAGGAGAGGTGAAAGAAGTTCAAAGCGAACAAGTGGCCATGGAGCCATGTCCAGAGGCTAGTGTAGGGTCCCCCAAAGAATAAGAGGCACAAAAAATCAGGCATCAAGGCACTTCAGGAGATCCCGCAAGTTCCAAACCACTGTGGACAATCTCATTCCCCATGCACCCTTCTAGCATGTTGTACATGAAATAGCACAACATTACAAGAATGATGTGCATTTCACTTCAGGCGCTATGGGAGCAATTCAAGAGGCAATGGAGCAGATGATAGTAGGTCTTTTTGAAGATGCGAACTTATGTGCTATCCATGCCAAGAGAGTAACAGTGATGGACAAGGACCTTGCACTCACCAAGCGCATCTGCTTCGATCCCTCCCTTAGGCCCTAGATGTTGTTTAGGTTCATTTGGTGTAACCTGAATCATTTTGTAAATCTCTGCCCTTTGAGGCCAATGAATAAAAGATATTTTTATGTTCTATTACTGTTCCCATGTTATTATACAAGCAATCTGTATAGAACCCTCATAGACTAAATGTGGCACACTCCCTCAGGAAGAATTTCATTCCCAATGCCATTGAGTTAAAGTGACTTTCAACACCAAGACTGTAGCCACGATTCATGTGAACAAAAAACACATCAATAATTCCCTTCACACCAAATCTTATAATCACCATTCAACCTAGGACATGTGTTGGGTCTTCAGAATAAATTTTCAATTTCAACAAGGTGAAAATCACAATAATTCATGATTTCTATAAATAAAAGACAAATCAATAATTTCCATCACACCGAAATTTCGAGTAGCATGTTTTGTAGTGTTTGTGGGTTTGAATATCTTTAAGTGTGAAGGGAAACAAAGACATGGTCATACAAATGTGTTTGTCTACAAAAGCTTCAATCTCCTCGTTGTCAAAGATCCAATCCACAAAAGGCCGTGGTCATATTGGCTTCCTCTATTCCAACTTCAACAAGGTGAAAATTGCAATTGGCTTAGTAGAGTAAATAAATCACAATTTGAGTACATAAAAGAGAAAAGAATGTGTGTGTGTGTGTATGTGTGCACGCACACACGTGGGCGTGTGTATGTGTGTGGGTGTGTGTGGATGCGCGTGCGTGGGCGCATGCACCTATTGATCAGGGTGGAAGTAGACCGCATACTGCATGGAAGAGCACCATCAACCCTGTGTGCCTCGATGTTATCAGATATGAGGAGCCTCTAGTACGAGCTGAGCAAGAGCCTCAGCCTACTATCTCACAAACTCATGAAAAGGAAAAGAGACCAAGGACAATGCAGACCCCTATGCACGACAAGCCACCTCGAAGGACCCACCAGACATAGGAAGAGGAGTCTGAAGAGGTGGTTGCAAGGGAGGAGAGGTGAAAGAAGTTCAAAGCAGACAAGTGGCCATGGAGCCATGTCCAAAGGCTAGTGCAGGGTCCCCCAAAGATTAAGAGGTGCAAAAAATCAGGCATGAAGGCACTTCAAGAGATCCCGCAAGTTCCAAACCACTGTGGACAATCTCATTTCCCGTGCACCCTTCCAGCATGTTGTACGTGAAATAGCATAGCATTACAAGAATGATGTGCATTTCACTTCAGGCACTATGGGAGCAATTCAAGAGGCAACGGAGCAGATGATAGTAGGTCTTTTTGAAGATGCGAACTTATGTGCTATCCATTCCAAAAGAGTAACAGTGATGGACAAGGATCTTGCACTCGCCAAGCGCATCTGCTTCAATCCCTCCCTTAGGCCCTAGATGTTGTTTAGATTCATTTGGTGTAACCTAAATCATTTTGTAAATCTCTGCCCTTTGAGGCCAATGAATAAAAGATATTTTTATGTTCTATTACTGTTCCCATGTTATTATACATGTTACGTGATTCTTTCCATCAGTTTATGCAAGTTTAGTGTGAATTGGAGTACCAGTCCAATGATGTTTTTCCACCGTGGTACAGAAGGAAAATGTGTTCGGCATCATGCAGGGAGCCCAAAAATGCCAAAACCTACTATGGTGTGTATGGGGCCTATTTGACTTGGAACCCACTATGGCACGTATGGGGCTTGTTTGACCAAGTCAAACATGTTCCATACATGCCATAGCGAGTTTTGGCATTTTTGGGCTTCCTGTGTGATGCCGAACACATTTGCCTTCTGCCATGTGGTGAGATTCTTGCTGGATTGCTTAGAAATGACCATTATAGTGCAAATATTTATCTAATAACATGCTTTTGAACAGAATAGTGAATGAAAATATTAATGCCAACAACAATTAAAGTTACAAAATACAATGACAGTATAAAATAAATTTTGTAAAGGAACAAAAAATGGCGCAATGTATAAAAAGTATATCTATATTCATATAAAATAAAATTTTTATATAATAAGGCTTTAGAGCCTTTCTCTCTTCTCTAAAACATTGAGAACATGAGCTTTGAATTCCCAAATACACTCCTAGCTCTAAACCTAGTCGATAGAGAGTCAACGCTATTGTCATTGTGCTGGCCAGGGACATGGCTACTGCCGTCAATGCCATACCTTGAAAATTGGTTCCAAAGGCATTGAGGGCAGCCATGTGGTTCACCAAAATGACCTTATCAGCATTGCGATTGATGTCAACATGACCAATCACTCATGACAAGGCCTTGCACTTCAAGAGGTCATCATTGCCATGTGGAGAAAACTTTTTGTGGATAACCACAAAGCGCCCTTTTGCTTGGCCAACGTAATGTGCCAGTGAGTGATCTTAGCCGAAGCTATTGCGAACAAGGTGTTACTGAGATGAGAATAGGTCAACCTCAAATGCCTCCTACAATAGTCCAACATTACATTAGAATTCCATTAAAGCAAAAGTATACCAAGAGAGAAGAAATTCAAAGCTCATAGTTTCTTACCACTATGGAGTTGTCATGCTCAATCCCTTCCCTTTGTCAATGAGGATGGATCCAGAGGCCTCCTGCTATCTGGAGTGAGATGTGGAGGCTTCTTCTAGAACATCAAGTAGGTCGGAGTAGATTGATGTCTCTACATCTTTGATTTAGGCATGGTAAAGAAAGCACCTCTTCTATTGAATCATTTGCTCCCAAGAACCTAGGTTCTTGCATAGTCGTGGGGCCACCTCGTATCCACATAGGACACCAAGAGCTTCATCCTCCCGGAGACCAAACATAACCTCTATGTCATGGTGGAGAAAGAGGTATTGTTCTCCATCGACAAGAAGGGGAGCAAGAAACCATATCATTGTTGCAGGGTCAACAAAGGTGGTGCCTGAGATGGATGGAATTTGAGAAGTAGAATGGGGTTCAGGAGTCATTGGAGCACTTCCAGGGCCAATGCATCTTCTCGCTCCTTGGCTTCTTCATCTATGGGCTCTTCATTGTAGATGTTGGGCTCATCTATAGAAATAAGAGGATCAGAAAGGGTAGGGGCAGGGTCAAGGCTTGAGGTTGAGGCCTCCTCTTCCATTTGTCCCTCTTGGAGAAGGAAAATAAAGGTCATTTTGTAGGATAGGAACCTATTTCCTGTGTTTTCACATGCTAGAAGGTCATCAATGTCCACCTCCCTAAACCCTAGGGGTGTGAGCTGGGCTCGTAAGCAATCTAAACGCTTCATGAATATGGGTTCTTGATTGAACAAGTACTTCAAATAATCAATTGGGACCCATTTATTTGTAGACTCATCAAGTTGATATGCAAAACTCACAATGTAGCCATGCATGTACTTGATGAGGTCTTCAAAATCATCTCGGGCTCCCAAGTAGGTGCCTAGGACATCTATGCTCTTATCAAAGACTAGAAATAACTCCTCCTCTCTATCAATTAATGGAGTACGGGAGATGAAATCATGGAAGGCAGCCTAGCAGAATCCATGGTAGTTTGGTAGCTGGGAGAATTATGGCTATGATAGTGAAACTTTGAAACTAAAGTAATTTATAACCTATATATAACCAAATGTTCTAAATATAAAAAATAAAAAGAATTATAAATTTTTGGGGAAAAACTTTACATTGACATGAAACAAAGCCATTCAAAACATCAAAATTAATTGCACCACTATTAATTGGAAAATGTCAAAATCCACAATTGTTCCATCCCACATTGTTTACAATCTTCAATATTGCAAGAGGGATAAAAGTGGCACTATGCACGAGCTTCTCTGCACTCTTTCCTACCTTTTCACTATTTAAGGTAAAGTGAAAGGACTCAGACATGCCATCCTCCATGACCAATAGGTGTTCCTGCACGTCCCTGAGAGTCCACTGTGATGTGATAGTCACATTCTTGACATCTCCTAAATGAGAACCAATACATAAACTGACCCCTGTATTATCATCATCATTAGAGTCAAGGGGGAGCCAATTGCCACCTATTTTCTTCCAGTGCCTATATTGGAAAGCAAAATATAACATTTGGCGGGAGATGTGGTACTTGACAACCACATTGTCCTTACATACATGGCATTGAAACAGATCACCCTTTTGTTCACTTGACCTGCTTCCCCAATTCACCCCAAGCAATTCCTCAAGGGCATTCTCATGTAGGCACTTGCATGACCACATGGTTTTTGTTCTGTGCATCTGGATATTTTGAAAACAATAAGTAAAAATGTGCAGAGTCATAAACTAAGACAACCTTACCAATTTAAAGCCAAATGTAAACTTCATGGCCATGCCCACATCCTTTGCAATCTTTTCCTTGTATGATTGCATTGTTCTTGTGTCCACCAAGCTGCAATCCATGTCTTCAAGTTGTGGTGTTGCAATGCATTGAAGATGGCCATAGCCTGATGCTGTCCTTGGAGTAATGTACTTGACATTATACCAATAGATATTTCTCTGTTTCAAAGTAGAGGACTTCTCTCCAGCATGCATTTGCTTTCCTAAATCCTCATGAATGGCAGTAAACTTACCTAAGAAGCACTCGATTGGTTCCCACTCCTCAAAGTCTGAAGGAAATACATTTGCTATGCATAAGTGCTATTTCAAAATACAATTTCAAACTGACTCATTACACTGGTTCTATTTCAAAATACAATTTCAAACTGACTCATTGCACTTCAAAATCTTACACAAAATGCAGACTTACAATGTGATGGTATTGTCGATTGATTGCTTGATGGAGGAAGGCGCATGTCCTTCCCCATGTAGATGTGTTGCACCTTTGCAAGCAATCCTTTCTTCCCAAGCTTGAACTTCATGATGCGGCCCTTCCATTCATGCAAAAAATCAGCTCTTTTGCTCTTGGGAAGCTTATGTGGACCCTTGGCAGATCCTCTCATGATTATCCAATCATTCAAGCTATAGGTGCAAGGCACCCATTCACCCAATGCATTTTTTCTCCTATGGGACATAGAGTACATGTATGGTGTCCTCACCATGCTTGTACATAGGTCACAATAGCAATAGTGGACTAGAAAGTGCAGCTTGGAGGGAGAGAGTAGCTTCGATAGAGGGAGAGAGAGGGAGAAGGTATAGAGGGTGCAACTAAAGGTTGAGAGAAGCTCCAAGAGGTGCTGAAGCTAGGAATGGAGGGAGAAAGAGTAGAGGGGGATGAGCAGCTACTCCAGGAGGTGTTGTAGCTAAGAATGGAGGGAGAAAGAGCAGAGGGGGATGAGCAGCCACTACAGGAGGTACTGTAGCTAGGAATGGAGGGAGAAAGAGTAGAGGAGGATGAGCAACTGCTACTGTAGGAGGTGTTGTAGCTAGGAATGGAGAGAGAATGAGCAGCTTCTACAGGAGGTGCTAGAGAGGGAGAAACACAGTGGACCAAAGTAGGAGGGGGTAGAGAAGATGCCAAATGAGTTCCCACGTTTGAAAAATGGAGGGGGTAGAGAAGATGCCAAATGAGTTCCCACATTTGAAAAATGGAGGGAGAATGGAGCTGGACCAGAGAAGAGGCATGGGCAAGCCTATAACAAGCTGAGAGGGGGGGAAATTTTGACCAGAAGGGCCCACCGCCTCTTGAATGACTTGTAGGTTTGTTTGGGGGAGGTGCATATGGGAGAAGGGTCAAGCATGGGTTGAGGGGGGGGATGGTTTGAGTGGTCCTCGGTGTAAGAGGAGTAGCCAATAGGGGCTGTTTGTAGGTCTACCCACCCTCCACCTCAACATGGCATTGCCCCACAAAAAGGAGCACTCCCATTGGTACACCTCAAATACCTCACTAATCCCTTGAAATTAGGAAACACTAATTGGGGGCCCTTTGGAGACCCCAATTCTCCCCTAATGTATGTGGATGATCTCCTTATTATAGGTGACTATGAAGATATGATCTAGTAGACTAGAAAGGCATTGAGCACAGAGTTTGAGATGATAGACTTAGGCTTAGTGATATGATCCAGTAGACTAGAAAGGCATTGAGCACAGAGTTTGAGATGATAGACTTAGGCTTAATGCACTACTATTTGGGGATTGAAGTTTGGCAAGAGCCAGGCAAGATCTTCATCTCTTAGCAAAAATATGCAAGGGAGATCTTGAAGGTATTTGGTATGTTTGAGTGCAAGGAGATAGCTACACCTATGGAGGCAAATGTGAGGTTGTCTATGGAGGATGCCTCACCACCAGCAGACATCAAGAGGTACAGGAAGTTGGTCGGTAGTCTCATCTATCTGTGCAACACCAGACCGGACATCAGTTTTGATGTTGACAGCATTTTGAGTAGGTTCTCCAATAAGCCCCGAGAGAATCATTGGAATGCAGGGATGTGGGTGCTCAAGTATGTGAAGGGCACTCTTGATTATGGCATCACTTATGGTACAGGCACTTCCTTGGCTGGTCATTGTGACTCAGATTGGGCTGGAGATGTTGATTCTAGGAAATCAATTTTTGGATATTGTTTCTCTTTAGGTTTTGGTATCTTCTCTTGGAATAGTAAGAAACAACCAACAGTGGCATTGTCTTCTACCGAGGCTCAGTACAAGGTATCATGTTTTGTTGCTTGTGAAGCAATGTGGCTGAGGAGGATCTTATGGCACATGGGAGTGCAAGAGGATGAGGCAACTATGCAGAGGTGCGACAATCAAAGTTGCATGGCCATTGCTAAAAATACAGTGTTTCATGCGCACACAAAACATATAGAGATTTAGTATCACTATGTGCCTGATTTGATCAAGGCTGGGATAGTGGAAAAGGTCTACTGTCCAATAGAGCAAAATCGAGCAGATATCTTCACCAAGGTACTTGGGAAGGATCAGCTTCAGGGTCATCTTCAGAGACTCGGCATTGGGCCGAGAAGGTAGTTCACCTACGGGTGGACATTGAGGGGGGGTGTTAGATATGCTCAATGCCCCACCCTCCTGGTAACCACCAGTGGTCCAAGGTGCTCAAGTTGTAAGGCCCCCATAGAGCCCCCATATGAGGAGAAGCCATGTGTCAGCCCAGGACACTAGATGGATTGTGACTTGCATGTCAGATAAGGTCTATCAAATGAGACCGTTAATGGTAGAAATGTGATTGTGTGGGAGCCCCTTATTCTTACTAGGGCCTGGGGGCCAGTGGCCCACCTAGTGGGGGTTTGTTTGGGGGTGAGAGCTAAGGTGACAGTATAGGAAATATTCTTTGAATATTCCATGGACGACTAGTCGGTTCCATCGACTAGGTTGACTGGTCAGTTCCACCGACTATGTTTGATCCGACTACCGCCCTCATAGCTATAAAGAGGCAACCTCCCCAATCCATTGAACCAGATCAAATCTTCTAGCTAGTATCTCTTCACCTAGTATCTATCTAGATCGCCATCTAAGCTCCACTGTGGGAGTGCATGGGTGGACGGAGCCATCATCTGTACTACATCAACTGGTATTAAAGGAAATTTTTGTTCATCTCTAGTTTGCTGTGTACTCTCTATTCTTTGTTCATTTTTTGTTCCACTACACCATGTAATTTAACTACTTTAATGGTTACAGCCATGGAAGGAGTAGAGTACAAGCTCAAGGATTTTGAGCCCCAAATACCCCAAGGCCAAAGAGTGCAGGCAACGTGCACAGATTGTATGTTCCAGCTGTCGAGTTATAGGTTCCAGCTACCACGGTGTATGTTCCAGCTACTGCAAGCTACGGTTAAGTGTCTCATGGGAGTATAAGCCTCGCCACTCCAGGTTTTGAGCCTCATGCATGGGGTTTGAACCACAAATGGCTTAAGGATTTAGGGCGCTCAGGGAGTTTGAGCTCAAATAGCCTAGGCCTTGGAGCACGAGGCTAACATAAGCGTTATTTTGGGGCTGGTTAGGAACACCTCATAATGCCAAGCTTGTCCCAAGGCACGAGGCTAACACAAGTGCTATTTGGGGGCTGGTTAGGAACACCTCCTAATGCCAAGCTTGTCCCAAGTGCTCTTATATGGTTAACACAAGTGCTATTTCTGCTAATAGGGAGAGATGAAAAGAATAGCAATATGCCTTGGCACCCTATGGGCCCAAGAGCCTTTTATTGTAAAGAGAGGGAGAGTGCTAAAAGAAAAATGGTTGGCCCTCCCTTCAAAAGGTGAAATGTATAAAAGGCCAAAGGGTTTACTTTGGTCTTCATTGTTGTTTGTACAAGTTTGAATACAAGCTCCCTCTTCTCTTCCAAGAGTGTTTTGGGTGTTCCCTTGTTTCCATTGTAGTGCCCTTGTATTTGCCACTCCATCCCCCTTCACTCCCCTCTTCCCTTCTCCTTCTCCCTCCCTTCTCCCCTCTCCCCCTTCCCTCTTTCTCTTGTGGAAACACTGTGGAAACACATTGCAACAATCCGAAGGCCACTTGAGTGTCACTTGTGGATGGCTCATGCCTTGCATTTCTCTCACAAGGAGTAGCTTGGAGCAGAGGCTCCATCGACATCTCTTCAACATCCCCATGACATGTGAGTCACCGTCGTTGAGACCTACACAAGTGGAATCTTAGGTAGGTCCAAGGGTAGTAAAAGGCTAGATTAAAAGACATAGGTTGTCAATTGGAGAAATTGAGCTGTCTTATGCAAAATGTCTTATGCTAGTTTGGGGATGATTGCCTCGATGGTCCGCAGTGAATCATGGGTGCCCATTGTGTGGTAGAGACATGGAAGAAATTTAACACGTTTTACAGGATTTTCCGGTTATAACAAGGAGTGTTTGAAAGCATGTGGAGGTTTTGGTTTGTAGAGTTGGATTAATGTCTTGTTTCTTTCTAGGTGGTAGTTGGAGAGTTGCCTTGATAGGAGGCCTAGAGGGTATGCCCTTGATTTTTATGGCTTGTTAGCCTATAGGTTATGCTTTTGACTTTCATGGCTTGTTAGCCCTATCTTTGTTCCATTGCTTTATATATATTTGGGGTTTCCTAATCAGTTGGTTTTGCAAAAGTCCTTAAACATAGGTGCTAAGGAATCTTCTCTTAAGGTTACAATACTCTCTATTCTGCACACTTGTCAGGGTTAGTTTACAAAAATGATGACTTGATTAGTTTTTTTCTTAGATATCTAGTAATATCCCTTTCCAATGCGTAAAAATATTGTTTTTGTAGCATGGGCCATAAATAATATGCCCTTTAATTGATGGCCAAAATTTGTATTCTAATATTTTTATTGAGAGCTAACAAACCCTCTTAATCTGTTAGCTAACTTTTTTATGCCAAAAAAAGAAGAAGAAAGAAAGATAGAGGAGTGTGCAAATGTAAATGGGATCATTAGTTTCTTTTTCATCACATGATCAAACATGTGATCTACTTTCACTTTAAATGATAACTGTGCTGATACAGTGGTGCCTCATACAACTGTTAATTGGGCTCCATTTATGGCCACGGGGGGCGGACCCCACAATGAAGTCCTTTCTCAACATCTCTTAGTTGACTTTCTCTTCTGGGGTGAGAGCCCTATACCATTGGCCTGCTTTGCCATCCAAGCCGAGACCAAACGCATTGGCCATTTCTACGTCCCCATGGGCACCAAAAGCTTTGCAAATTGCTCAAATCGCTCCATGTAGGAGACTAGGTCTCCTTCTCTAAGGAATTTGGTAATTAACTTGGAGATATCTATGGGTCGAATCCTCGAGGGATTTGTAGCCCTTGTAGGAAACACTGGGGTGGGTGGAGGTGGTGTGGCTCCCCTTCCTAGGGCATTCACCAAGATGCACATTGCCTCATCAGTTAATACTATTTGAGTAGCTAGTGGGGGCAGTGTTGCTTTGAGTCTAACAGGACACAAGGTTGCTGGCCCTGATGGTGGTATTCACATAGTTGCTGGTATCGGCATTGGAACGGATGTGCCAAGTCCTGCATTCATCAGTGCAATAGGTATGGATGGGAACGGACATACTCTCCAAGGATGTGGGTCCTGAGGCATGGGAACAGTGGTTCCATGCAATGGGCGCTAAGGTGGAAACTAGGGTGCCCCATAGTTGATGAAAGGTGGTGGCACATGGGCTATTGGGGGTTCATAAGGCGCCCCTCCTTGGAAGCCTCTTGCATCCCCTCGGCTGGGATCTTGCCCTCGGAATTCCCTCATCCATGGATCTTCATCATCCATGCATTCCCATTGGGGAGGTCTTGCATAGGAGGAGTGTCCTAGGTCTGTGAAGGTGGTTTCCGTCTCGATCTGCGGTTTGTGGCTCGAGAGCTGGATGTTGCTAACCTTCCCTTCTTGCCGACATGTTGGCAAAGGGGCTCTCCATGTCTGGTGACTTTGCTCGACTTAAACGTCCAAACATGTTGGAGAATGTACCTCTTAGCCTAGATGCAACCGAAGGTGTTGGAGAGTTGGGAGAGGCCACACTAGTGAATGGGGCTTCAGAAGCCCTTGGACCTGAGGGGCCTTGCATTACCTCATCCAAGCTCTCCCTCTCATCGGACCTAAATAGATCTTCCTGTCAGGGGCCTATTACCAAGTGGGGGCTAGGAATCAAGCTTCTGGATCCCTAGCTAGGGAGAAAGGTGGGCTAAGCATAGCTCAAAGCACTATCTTCTGGCATGGAATCCTTGGGCGAAATTCTCCTAGACCTCAAGTGCATTTACGGGACCTCTAACTAGGCACACTCAAGCTGAACTGTGGTTCTGGAATTTTTATATTCTGGACTACCCCAGAGTATTCCAACAGTTGTAGGGATAGTTCTATGGTGATGGGCATAGGGATAGGTTATTGCATGATGGCGGGATAGCAGTAGTGCGACAGGCTGTGTAATAGGCATAACACACCGCTCGGTGAAGTAAATTGTGCCACATATTTGGTGGGATCAGACGCAGATGGTATCCCCATGGATGTAGGGATAAGTTTAAGACAATGAATAGAGAGATAACGGGGTCAGTGGGATAAGGATCAACTTGCCGATCGATGGTATATTTATGGCGATGGGCGGCATGATAGCAAAATAGCAGTGGTCGGAGGAATAATTGGGTCGACGGAATAATTATGGCAAAATGGGCGACTTGGTAGACATAGAGCAACGGTTTGAGGGATAAGCTTATCATGCCAGTCGATGGAATAATTAGATCGGTGGGGTGAGATTACGGCCACGGACGTGGGGGTGGGCTTACCACACCGATCGGTGAAATAACGATATAGCAACGGTCACCGAGGATAGCTCTATGGCCACAGGTCAACAGCTATCAAGTCATCAGGATAATTAAATTTAACAAGCATTTAATAAAGGCAACGGGTTAGGCCATGGTTAGAGGTTAGGTCGGTGGGATTTGGCTAATGCATCGGGTCAACGAGGTTTGACCAACAGGATACGGCTAATGCATCAATTGGTGGGATAGCTCTAGTGCACTGATCTGTGGGGGTAGTGAATAGATTTTGGGATTTTGTTTTGGTTTTCTTATACTAGGGGGGTGCTACATACCTAGTCTACCTACACAATGAAAAAAACTTGAAAGAAAAACAACTTTTGCAAGCCAAAATGCAAGATTTCTTGAAGGGTGAGTTCTTCCACACAAAACCACTTTGAAATTAAGCAAGAATCATCATTTTTGGTTGTTTTTTGTGGTTTGGACATCATACACTCCTTAGCAATCTTAACAACTAGGTTCCTATCAACTCAAAACACTAAAAAGCATGAAAAACAAGCTTCAAATGATCCAAAATGGCTTTCCACCAGAAAATGACAGCTTTCCTAACTTTTCCATCCAAAACTCTCACTTCTTCACTCTTTCTTCTTCTCCAACTCCACTAACCAAGCTCCAAGTTAAGCTTGAAGCCTTGTGCAATAAGCAGATAATGATGGAAGACAAGTGCAACGCAAAAGCATACCTTCATTCCCCAACAACAGCGCCAAAAATGTGTATGTCTCAACGGTGACTCACGTGTCATTGGGGATGTTGAAGAGATGTTGAGGGAGCCTCCACTCCAAGCTACTCCTTGTGAGAGCAATGCAAGGCACAAGCCATCAGCAAGTGTCACTCAAGCGGCCTTCAGAATATTGCAATGTGTTTCCACGAGACAAAGAGGGAAGGGGGACAGGGGAGAAGAGAGGGGAGAAGGGAGGGAGAAGGAGAAGGGAAGAGGAGAGTGAGGGGGGATGGAGTGGCAAACACAAGGGCACTACAATGGAAACAAGGGAACACCCAAAACACTCTTAGAAGAGAAGAAGGAGCTTGTATTCAAACTTGTGCAAACAACAATGAAGACCGTGGTCAAAGGTTAGGTTGGCAGGGAAGGCCATGGTCAGAGGTTAGGTCAATGGGATTCAGCTAATGCGCCGGGTCGACGAGGTTTGACCAAGGGGATACAACTACTGCGCTAGTCGGTGGGATAGCTCTAGTGCATCGACCCACGAGGGTCATGAACACTAGGTTGTTGACTAGTTTTTGTGGATTTTTCGAGGATTTTGAGTTTCTGTTCTAGTTTTCTTATGCTAGGTGGGTGCTACACTACCTAGTCTACCTACACAATGAAAAAAACTTGAAAGAAAAACAACTTTTGTAAGCCAAAATGCAAGATTTAAACTCTCATGGATTAGAATGGCAATGGTTCCATTCTTTATGTGAGTTTGTACAGAATGGCACTAGTGCCAATCTCATATGAATGACATCAGTGCCATTCTCTACAAACTTTCTTGGATTAGAATGGCCCTGGTGCCATCTGTCATGTGAGTTTTTTCATATGAATGGCATCAGTGCTATTTTCACATTGAGAATCACAGCAATACCATTGCAATTTAAATTTTGGAGAATCACCCTAGTATCAATCTCATTCTATTTCAAGGTCAAGTAGATTGGTAGCAATGCCATGCTAAAGAGGAGGATGTAAACCGATGTGAAATATTAGATTAGAATGGCACTTGTACCATTCTCCATATGAGAGTAAGGATGTAAGGGAACAAGCCTTATGGACTTAGGGTAACCCACATCAGGGTTATTATATCATGTTCATCTTATTGGTATGGAGAGTGCACATATTATATGGCCAAAGTCAGGTGTCTTCTCTCATCCTCATCACTATGTGTTAAATTGTGTGTTCAATTTAGAATCATTGAACAATCCCTATGCATATTTTTCTCTTTGGTCAACCATATTTTCTCTACCACAAGTAAAGACACCACCACTCAAAGTTACCACTCTTGAGCCTCTCTAGACATCTATTATGATGGCCTCTATGATTTATTAAAAGACTATCTAATGTCTTTAGCACACATAGCAATTCTATCTCACACCTCATGCATTAGGCTTGGTTGGTTGCCTAACTATTGCTCTACTACTATAGCCATATTTTACAATCATTGTTTGATCTATCCATCATGAATGGCATGCTAGAGCTTTGTTTTGTTTGTGTTATCAAAGTGGATTATGATGCTTGTTGTGGACTCCGTTGTGATGCTTTGGATGTAGACTCTAACTCTTGAGGCTTTGATTATCAACTCAAAACACTAAAAAGCATAAAAAACAAGCTTCAAATGATCCAAAATGACTTTCCAATAGAAAATGACAGCTTTCCTAAATTTTCCATCCAAAACTCTCACTTCTTCACTCTTTCTTCTCCTCCAACTCCACTGACAAAGCTCCAAGTTAAGCTTGAAGCCTTGTGCAATAGATAACGAAGGAAGACAAGTGCAATGCAAAAGCATACCTTTATTCCCTGGCAATGGTGCAAAAAATGTGTAGGTCTTGACGGTGACTCACATGTTATGGGGATGTTGAAGAGATGCCGATGGAACCTCCACTCCAAGCTACTCCTTCTGAGAGCAATGCAAGGCACGAGCCATCCGCAAGTGTCACTCAAGCAGTCTTTGGACTTTGCAATGTGTTTCCACAAGAGAAAGAGGGAAGGGGGAGAGGGGAGAAGAGAGGGGAGAAGGGAGGGAGAAGGAGAAGGGAAGAGGAGAGTGAAGGGGGATGGAGTGGCAAACACAAGGGCACTACAATGGAAACAAGGGAACACCCAAAACACTCTTGGAAGAGAAGATGGAGCTTGTATTCAAACTTGTGCAAACAACAATGAAGACCAAAGTCGACCCTTTAGCCTTTTTTACATTTCACCTTTTGAAGGGAGGGCCAACATTTTTCCTTTTAGCACTCTCTCTCTCTTTACAATAAAAGGCTCTTGGGCCCATAGGGTGCCAAGGCATATTTCTATTCTTTCCATCTCTCCCTATTAGCGGAAATAGTGCTTGTGTTAACCATATAAGAGCACTTGGGACAAGCCTGGCATTAGGAGGTGTTCCTAACCAACAGCCGCAAAATAGCACTTGCATTAGCCTCATGCCTCCAAGGCCTAGGCTATTTGGGGCTCAAACTCCTTGAGTGTCCTCAAGCCTTAAGCCATTTGTAGTTCAAACCCCATGCATGAGGCTCAAAACCTAGAGTGGCGAGGCTTAACTCTTGTGAGACACTTAACCTGCAACTTGCAGCTGGAAAATACAACGTGGTAGCTAGAAACTATAACTCGGCAGCTGGAACATAAAATCTATGCACGTTGCCTGAACTCTTTGTCCTTGGGGTATTTGGGGCTCAAACTCCCTGAGCTTGTACTGTGCTCCTTCCATGGTTGTAACTGTTGAAGTAAATCATGAATCTGCACATTGTCTACAAGCTTTGGCCTTGGGATATTTGGGGCTCAAACTCCCTGAGCTTGTACTACACTCCTTCCATTGCTGTGTAACCATTGAAGTAAATCATGAAGCCTAATCACCTCTAATCACTGATTACCCTGCATTTGGCAACTATACTCTGTGGATGTTAACACCATCTAAGAGAGAGGTATTCCATTAACTTATGATAAATAGTTTTGATTGAAATCTTCTGAAGTATCCACTACCTAGAAACCATTGATTAATAACCCAAACTTGAGATTGAATGAAATTTGATGACCAATATTCTACTATCTGTCTAAGGACATCATCCAAGAGCACATTGAGAGAGAAGTGAGTAGTAAGGTCTACTACAGATAGCCAGTCAGCCCTATCCTAATCCTAGAGATGATCTCAGGAAGATGATATACCTTACGATGTACACTACATGCTCCTAGAATTTTGATTCAACTAGTGATCTTCCATTTACAATAACATCCCAACTCCATGAGATATTTTTGAACAAGCTAGCATTTCCCCAAGGGCCACTTCTAACCCTCCATGTTAGTAGACTACAATAGAATCACAAGGCCAACAATCCAATGCAAACTATAAATTTTCAATGGGAAAGTAGAGCACAAACCATCATACCAAGAGAGAGACACCCACAAACCCATTTTTGTGAAGTTCAAGGAATATATTGCATATGGCTAACTTGCTTGATTCATAACTCATACATTTATCAATGTAATTTGACAA
Source organism: Dipteris shenzhenensis (assembly GCF_047967505.1). Taxonomy (NCBI): domain Eukaryota; kingdom Viridiplantae; phylum Streptophyta; class Polypodiopsida; order Gleicheniales; family Dipteridaceae; genus Dipteris; species Dipteris shenzhenensis. Next base: position 11,655,186 of record NC_141619.1, read on the forward strand.
ACGTGGTGCTTAAACTAATCTACACATTCTAAACTTGAATTTGAGTTAAAAAATTACACAATTGGCATCTTCAATAAGATCATTAAACTATTGCAAATGCTATAATACCTATGATGCATGCAACTTGGATTGTATAGGATATTAGAAAAAATTTAAAGCATCAAATAACTGTTCTAAACATATATGGAAGAAATTTCTTATTTCAAAGTGCACTACTTGAGCTTCCCACAAACCAAAAGAGGTATCCAATTGAGAACCTTTACTATGGTTTAGGATGTCTTCAATACTATGCTGCAATTATGCACATACCTTTGAGGGAAAGCTCAATACCTTTTTGTCATTAGGTTGGAAAGGCAAACTTTTTTAAAAAATGTACTCTAGATGTATGGACTAGTTGTTGGTATTCTTAAAACTTTGATATTTGGTGAAATTTCTAGCTTAGTTCACCCATAAATGGATGCACTAGAAAAAGCTAAATTCATACATGTGCAATGCTTTTTAAATAAATCCCACATTATTTATCATTTTACATTGGTTCCTTTAGAGTCACTACCTTGCAACAATGAGGCCCATAAGCCCATTAACTATGGTTCCATTTCTTAATCCATAGCATCAAACCTGCTAGCAAGCCATTTTGCCTTTCTCTTTTTTCAGCCATTTTGGGGGCACAAGTTGGTGATATGTACAAGAGATGGCAAAACACAGCCACTTATTTTTCCCAAAATTTTACAATTCTTGCTATTGTATTCAAAAATTTCACTAAATTTACTTATCCCGTGCACATCACCTATGTCTTGCCCTATCACACTGTCACATAAACATTCTTCTATGATCTAAATTCTCCCAAAAATTGAATTCTTGTTTCCCTCCCTACTTCTTCTTGGAAATTGTTTCCCTACGCTCCTTATTGGCACTTGGCCCCTAGCTCTTCTTGCACCCGATGCTCTCTTGGAAGTTGGAATCTACACAATTTTTCATTCTTATTAGGAAGCTTTCAGGAAAGCCCTTGTTTGTCTTCATAATCTAGCTTATCTAAAGAGAGAAATTTCTTCTCATTTCTTCATTTGATTTCTTTATTTAAAATAAGGAACCACATTGTGCGATGCAGTTTGTCATGGTTTTAACCTAAATAGAGGCTACCAGGTAGGAAGGTTGATATACTTGATCAAGGTATGAGGAGGAGGTTGAAGGCCATAGGAACCAATGATACAATATCCAAATGTAAAATGAAAGACACATTTGCAACAAATGTGAAGGGAGAGACAACGCTAGGAAAAATGAATCCTTGTTGAAAAGCTAGCCTTAGAGGCAATAGATGCACCCATTCGTGTAGTGTCATCAAAACAAATAGCATGAGTTATGATTTTGAGGCAGCAACATCATGTCATTTGAGGGACTACCAAGCTCATGTCCTTAGAAGATTTACCTTGCAACTTGACAAGGTGAAATGTGTGCATAGCTTATATTAGCTAGCTGCTGCAAAGAGGAAGTGAGGGAGTGTTGCAATGATATTGTTTTGGCACAATAACACTAGAGTTTATTTAAATAATAAGGACATCTATAGGCTGCGGAGGAGACGCAAGCAATACAAGGAGCACATCATACACATGCTTGATATAGTGTAGGTCAGTAGTACTCAGGACCTACAATGCTGAAATTTGACTATCTTTTTTCCTCTCAAATTGATTAATTTTCATTTGCATCTTATGAAATTTTGTGGATGGAGAGGGAGGAAGGGAGGGAGAGGGAGAGAGAGAGGTAATATTCTTTTCCAAGCCATTGAAATACAACCACTATGCTAGTTCTTGTTGGGGATTGTATGTGAGTATAATTTTGATTTGCATCGTATGAAATTTTTGGGGAGGGGGAGAGAGAGAGAGAGAGAGAGAGAGAGAGAGAGAGAGAGTATTTGAAATAACAAATGCAGGGCTAGTTCTAGTTGGGGATCTATGCAAGAGAGGGAAACCTTGATTGTGCATAATGATGTTCAGCTACTTGGGATTGTATGCTTCCATAAGTAGGGTAGAAGGCCTATTCAAGAGAGTCGTCTCAGCTTTCACACCTAAAGCCTCATCCTTGGAAATATTTGCCTGGGGATTCCTAGAGAATCAGTAGCCTGTAGAACTACCTGGAGATACCCGATTCTTAGCCCCTCGCTCTAGAGATCACAATTATGATCGTGTAGCTTTGCAAAAGGGGCTTGATTTGGAGTGGTCAGTTCTTGCACTCACCTCTTTGTGGGGTTCACCTTTTCCTCCATAGGACAGGAAAGGTGGACCCATTCTCTATTTGATCGAATGATGCAAGATCAGATTCTTAGCATGATGGGCTTGTAAGGAGTGGATATTTGTATCAATCATCGTAATTAGGCTACCTTCTAGCAGCTAGTTTTACCCACTAAGAGCACAAATAGGTTATGCCATGGGTGTTATACAGGTGGGACTGAAGATACATTGATAACAGGTCATGCATTTGTCTCTACATTAGTGTAGCCAAACTTCGGATTGAGGTGCCCTTCATGATGCAGTGGTCCATCAAGTTTGGCATGGAATTTGTCATGCCTTTGATATGGAGACACACAAAAGCAAATTACTCCCCACCCAACCATAGAGGATTGGATGGCATTATGCACTCAAATCCCTAGGAGATTCTTGAAATGACCACTGAGTTTTACTGGAGACTAATCCAAGTAGAGGAGTCCTACTAGCTGATAGAGAGACTATCTGGAACTAGATTTTGTCAGTGGTGTCATAAAGCTTGAGCAAGTAGTTAGAGATTTCATTTATAGATTAGGAGCTCTTGGAGGCTTTGCAAGAGCTTCCATTGTAGAAGTTCCTCAGAGAGGATGGCTTGATGCTGACCTTCTTCAAGTATTCCTTGGAGCATATTTGTACCTCTCTCCGGTATGCTCTTCAGAAGATCTTCGGGCTTCTCCCTTGATCCTAGAGTAGAGGGTGGATTTATTTGATCCCAAAAGGGGGCAATAGAGCAGACCTATATCAAAGAAGTCCAATCACTTACTGGACATAGCCTACAATATCTTAGCTAAGGACTTGAGCTTGCACATGCGACCACATTTGGTGGACATCATCCTTGACACTCAGACAGGGTTTGTCCAAGAACGTACTATCTTGGACAACATTTTTGCCTTTTGGGAGTCTCACGACTCAGCCCAAGTGGTCACAGCCTCTCATTATCCTAATGGATTGGCCCTTCTTGGAGGGCACTATGCAGTGGTTGGGCTTCTTTGATAGGTGGATCAGAGGTGTCTCAGCCCTTTGTGGAGGTAGTTCCAGTCAGATTCTTATTGGTGGTAGCAATGGTCATGCCTTCTCTCTCTTCCACTTAGTTTGATAGGGCTACCCCATCACCCCTTTCATGTTTCTTTTTGTGAGGCAAAGGTCTTTTGCGCTCACAAGTCGGTGGCCTTAAAAGGATGAGACTTCCACTTTAGTAGGAGGAGAAGCTACTAGACTTGGAGTTTGCAAAGGACACAACACTTTATGTGGAGGGATCTAGCTATGTATTGTATGGCTTTGGTTGCCAGGATCAACTAGGCCACATTAATGGGCTTCCTTACAACCACTAAGGATGTCCAAGAGATTCAACATTGGGGAGCGTCCCTTGTTTTCAAAAGGATCTTGCAAGGGTAGAGAGTGTTGTATCTTGGATGCTAGGTGGACATAGATATCTTAGTGAAGCAGTAGATAGCCTTGGTCTTGGAGAGCATGCAGTGCAAGATTCTATATTGGATCTCAACCAAACTCTCTCTAGCACACAAGGCTCTAGGAGTGATCTAGGTACTCCTCTCCATAGCCTGGTACATAGCCTCTTGCTGGTGCTTTCACAAGGGTTACATGGGGCAGCTAAGGCAATTGATACATAATTTTCTTTAGGCAAGTTCAAATGGCACCCAAAATACCAGAGCCAAAGTGGAGTGGATTGTGATTTTGTCATTGGCCCAGGGGAGCCTTGGCATCATCAATCTTGAGATTCAGAGTAGAGCCCTCCTAGGCGAGCTGATAGTATAAGGTCTCACACTAGGCTCACACCCCTAGAAGCCCTCAAGTGATGTAATGCGGGCTTGTAACATTATTTCATTAATTTTGGACTTGTCAATGTACAAATTCATTTTTACAGATACTTTTAGACTAGTTTTCGGATAAAATTTAAGAAAAACCCAATCTTCAATGCACAGATGAAAACAAAAAAACAAGCATTTTTTAATATATTTTTAAAGGAGATGAAACTAAAATTATGAAATTTAATGCAACCTGGATAAGTTACATGAAAAAATAAGATTTAGTAGTTGTAAACTCTCTTAATATTTAATGGTGTTAATAAACACCTTCAAAAGTTACAATATTAAGGAAACTCTCACCATATTTATAAAGGTGTTAACAAACACCAAAAGTTACAATAAGCTTCAGATAAGTTACACAAAAAAATAAGATTCAGTAATTGTAAACTCTCTTAATATTTATAATAGTGTTTAGGAAACACTTTCAAAAGTTACAAGTGGAAGTAGCAAACTCTCACAATATTTATAAAGGTGTTGAAAAACACCAAAAGTTAAAATAAGCCTCTCACTGGAAGGCAAATCTATTTTCTCTCTCTATCCTAAATTCAACCCATTCAAGAGCTGAGCTCATCTCATCCTCATCGATGTAGTTAAAATTACAGAAGAGAAGTAAGGATTGATGAATTTTCTCCTGCATAACACTTTGTTTATTCCAAATGGCTTGACCTTCCTGGGATGGAAATCTTCATTACGAGCCACATGCGAAGATATCTCACTTTGAAAGTCTATCAGCTCTCTCCTATATGATTGCAATTTATTTAATTCACTAGTAGCCACACTTATTTTTCTTTTCTCCTCCTTCTCTAAGCCCTTCTGACAAGCAAAGTCATCCTTCTCGTACTGAGTTAACAGAGTTGGATTTCGCTTTCTCTCCTCTGTCTTTCCCTAGTTCTCAGCAATCCATAGTTTGGTGCTACTAATGGCTTCCTCAATGGAATCGATTACTTCAAAAAGATCCATGAAAATGAGAGGAGGAAGGTAACGAGAGCGAGGAAGGTAACTAGAGGAGGTAAGACAAGATGGAACGAGTATGCTTAAGGAGAGTAGGTAAGGCTGCAGGCAAGATGGAAGGAGTAAGCTTGAAGAGAGGAGTAAGGTAAGAAGAGCAAAGTGGAAGAAGTGTTTGTTGCGGGCGAGATATAGAAGATGAACAACTACTAAGGGATTTATAGAATTGTAGACTCATAATGTGACATGAAAGATTTAGAATAAAGAATTGGAAGAGGCTAAGATGACTAGATTGTCTGAAGTAACAGATGCAAGACCGTAATGCGAGACATGTGAGACATGTAAGACAGTGAGTACATTGAAATCTATAAAATAAAATTATGGAAACAAGAATGATATAATTATTAGAACTAGTATCATGAGATCTTTTTTTAATATAATAAGTTAGGCTTGCTGATGCAAGACAGTAATGCCAAACATGTGAGATGATAGATTTTGTATACATTGAAATCTATAAAATAAAATGATGGAACACAAGAATGATATAATTATTAGATTCTCATCATAAGATATTTATTGTATATAATCAGTTAGACTTCAAAAAAAGTAAAACCGATTTAATAAATTTAGAGAGGTGAGTTTTCCATTAAGTGAAGTAAAAAATGAAAATCATAAATGTGAGAGACACATGAGATGATAGATTTTGAATCGGTTTAAATCTATGAAATAAAGTGATTGAAGACAAGAATAATATAATTAGACTTCCTTCTTTCATCCATCCTAGTCCTTCTACAAGCACATTCTTTGTTTATCACTCTTAATTTATCATCTCTCCACTCACCATGGATGTCCTTAGCATCGTTAGAGATGTGGAGTCTGGAATCAATAGTCTCAAACAATAGGTTGTTGACCAAGGAGCAAGGAGATATGCAAGAATTTGATAAGGCTCTCCACTGACATGGATGGAGAGAGAGGAATTCGATGCATAGAGGTAGATAGAGAGGGAGGAGACTCAAAAGATAGCAGAGAGTGAAAGACTTTTACAATGTATTATAACAGCACGACAAGATCTCTTGGACTTCTTAAGCAACCTACATTATCGAAGCACTCAGTATGGCCAATTTGATCGGGATGCTAAAAAAACAATAAAGGCCTCCCAAAGAGATTATAAAGAAACAATCTGTGATTGCTTGAATTTATTCCTACATTGTAATTATGTTGAAAATATGGAAGTGGAGTCTGTGGACGATTGGATTGTTTAGAAGATAAGAGATACTAATGATGAGATCTTCTAGTGTGATCTATGTTGAGGATACGGACGTGGAGACTGTGGAAGGTTGGATTGTTGAGAAGGTAAGAGATACTAATGATGATGTTGTGGGTAGCTTGTTGGCCGAGGAGATTAGAAGGAAGTCTATGGATGGCAACAAGTAGGATGTAGCCTTAAATGTGCAAAGGGGCAGATCACAGTTCAAGGGGAAGTCCCAAGAAAGAGGGAAGTCTCATAGCAAATCTAGGGCACGGAACATTGAGTGTTACCACTATGGCAAGAAGGGCCATATAAAAAAGGATTGCTACAAGTTGAAAAGAGAGCAAAATTTTAACAAAAAGAATGAAAATTGGGGTGCAAATAAGAAGGAAGAGAGTCCAAGGGAGGACAAAGGAAAAATGAAGATCGAGGAGATTAATGCAATCACTGATGAGATAGTGACAATGACATTCTCTTCATGTCTAGTCTACTTGTAGACTTGCTCACCACATTAGATGATGCATATTCCCAAGATTGGATTTTGGATCCTGGTGCTTCATTCCATGTTACTCCCCATAGGGAATGGTTCTCCACTTATGACAATGGAAAGACAGGTTGTGTGCATCTTGGAAATAACTATGTATGTGACATATTGGGAGCAACTGATATAAAGTTTTCTTTTGCAAATGGGTCTGCATTTGTTTTGAAAAATGTGAGACATGTGCCTAAGTTGACCAAGAGTCTTATTTCAGTGAGTTAGCTAGATGATGCCAGTTTTCAGACCACTTTTGGCTTTCAGAGTTGGAAAATTCAAAAGGGCTCTATGGTTTTAGCCAAGGGTGCCAAGTGTGGGACTTTGTATCCCTTACATGTATCAAGGGTGTCTGATCATGTTGTTGCAAATAACTAAGCAGCTAAGTACTTCTTTGTAGCATTGCAGGTTGGGGCACATGAGCCAGAATGAAATGAAACTCTTATGTCATTTGGGTTATGTACCGCATTTGAGTTTTTCTGATTTTGAATTTTGTGAGCACTGTCTCTTGGGAAGCAGACTAAATCAGCCCATAAAAGAAGGGGAAAGAAAGAGCCTGAAAGGCTTGATTTGGTGCATTCATATGTATGTGGTCCCATGCCTACATGGTCATTAGGCGGGGCTGAATACTATGTGACATTCATTGCAACTAGGAAAGTGTGGGCTTATGCTATAGCTTGGAAGAGCAATGTGTTCCAGGTATTTCAAAAATGGTTAGCTTTGGCTGAAAATCAATCAGGTAGAACGCTTAAATGCCTATAAACTAATAATGGTGGAGAGTATATCTCTCATGACTTTCAACATTTCTGTGATACACATGGGATTAAGAGGGAGCTCATGTCCCCTCGTACTCCAGAGCAGAATCCAGTTGCAGAACAGATAAACCGCACCATTCAAGAAAGGTTGCAAGTCTTTTTAGAGATTTTTGGGCTGAGGCAATGAAGACTGCAGGTGATCAATAGATCACCTAGCAGGAGTTTGGATGGTGGTATTTCTGAAGAGGCATGGAGTGGCAAGCACAAAAGCTAAAAGCTCACAAATGTATTTCTTTTAACACACAGCTTATAAATTCATTCTCAAATTTTTGAAGTAGTTATTACTTCTGTACATACCCCTTACTTGATGATATACTAATATTCTTCAATTGTTTGAAGGAATATTGCTTTATTCACAATTTAATTTTTAAATGTCAACAAAATTTTAAATAAAAATATATCAAAATTTTTATCAAAATTAATATTTTGAAATTATTTTAACTTATAATTTATTGATATTTACTTATTCAATTTATTTATTATTTATTTAATGATTTACATAGTTTACTACTTTAAATAATTTTTAAAGTTTTTTTCATAATCACCCATCGACTCTTGGCTACTATTTCATATCATTAATATAAATTTTAAATTAGTTAGTTTAATATAGCTCTAATGTATATGTTAATTATTTTTTATTTAGTGATTAGTTATATAGTTTTGTTCCAGGGGTAGACTATGTGATGCTTATACTAATTGCGGGGAGCCTTCTTGCTACTACAAAGAGGCTATGATGCGCAAGGATCAGTGCAAGTGGGAGTATGCTATGCAATCAGAGATGAGTTCACTCATAAAGAATAAGACTTGGGACTTGGTTTCTTTGCCACATGGAAATAAAGCATTGCCATGTAAATGGGTCTACAAGATGAAGGTCACAGGTGATGATGTGCCTAAGTACAAGGCCCGTTTGGTTATTGCTAAAGGGTTCAAGCAAGAGAAGGGTGTGGGCTTTGATGAGATATTCTCACCGGTTGTGAAGATGACCACACTTAGATGTGTAGTTGGACTTGTGGCAAAAGAGGATATGGAGCTTATGCAGATGGATGTTAAGACAGCTTTCTTGCATGGGGATTTGCATGAGGAAATGTACATGATACAGCCAGAAGGATTTGAAGAAAAGGGCAAAGAGCATTTGATTTGCAAGCTGAAAAAGAGTCCTATGGCCTTAAGCAAGCACCTAGAGAATGGTATCACAACTTTGATGCTTTCATTTGGTCCTAGGGTTTCAGAAGAAGTGAGATTGATCACTGCCTCTACACTAAAAGGGCTCAGGATAATAGCCTGATACTCGTGGCACTTTATGTGGATGATATGTTATTGGCTAGCAAGAACACTTATGAGCTTGATGCATTGAAGTCCAAGTTGCATAAGGCCTTTGACATGAAGGATTTGGTCTCTCCAAGTGAACCTTCAATTTTAATGATTTGCATGGGTGCGATGCCTAGTGACAGGTGGCAAAGCTACGGCAAAAGGCTACGTGATGATAAGTGGTCAGGCGGCTTAGGCCAGAGATTGCATTGTGCAAAGCAGTGTAGAGATGCCATGTGTCGAGCTATGCGGTGTTCAGAATAGAGGTCAGGTACCACTTTATAAGGGAGGTACTTGAGGACAAGTGCATAGAGCTTGTCAAGGTTCATACAGATGATAACCCTGCAGATATGCTAACAAAGAGTCTACCTAGTTAGCGGTTTGAGTACTATCGTGTGTTGATGGGCATTGGATAGTATGCTCATTGGTTGTTCTCCCTTAAAGGCACATTAGCCTTTAAGTGGGAGGTTGTGGGGGTTAAAGGCCACTGTACCTTAACCCTAGTTATGTACAATACTCAAACACATATATATATGGATGAAATAGAAGATTAGGGTGTTCTACACCCACCAAAAGCTCGTGTCTTTCAAGCTCCCTCTCGGCTTCCATTATGTCCTCATATGTGGATGTGCGATTTGGATTATACAATTCATCTTCCATTGGTAACTCAAGTGAGATCTAAGGAATATGTGGTCTTGTAGGAGAGGAAGATGTTATAGGGGGAAAAGTTGGGGTGGAAGCAAGTGTTGAATTTGAGAAGGTAGAAGAAGGGATGTCGGTGGAAAGTGGAGGGAGAGCAGGGAAAATGGATTTAGCAACTTGATAGTCCTCAAGGGATGGATTGTCAAGTGATGGAAAAAAGTAAGGTGTAATTGGATGATACGAGTTAGATTCATGGATTAGGCAGTAGTGTTGAGAGGCATGGGCGAACAGGCATGGCAAGGAATATGGGTTAGCATGGATTTTTGGAAAGGTATGGAGGATAGCACTAGAGCTAGGGAGGGATGTGAGAAGATCAAAATAGATAGTGGCAAGATAGGGGAGATTAGATTAAAGGTAGACCACATATTCCTCTAGCAGATCTTTGTCACTTTTGGTAGGTATTATCAGCTTTAATGTATGAATTTTTTTGGAGTTATATCCCAAAGAAGTTGGTGGTGATTGTTGTAGTAAGGGTAGGAGGCCGGCTACTACTCGAAGAGGGGGTCTTCCCATCAATCATTCATATAGTAGTACTATATCAGGCTTTAATCGTATGAGATTTGCATGAACTGAGAGATAGAATACATTTTTCTCATCTTCATCCATCTATTGGCATAGATCCCAGAGAGTCTTTGTGCTTACTGGCGACCAAATACTACATGTAACATCTTGATTTTCAAGTGTTTCCATGGTATACATATTCTTCCTTCAAGGTGATCCTCTTGTTGGAGGACTGCAACAAGCTCTTGGTATTTTGTAGTGATGCCCTATAGCAAAATATCTTGTGTTGACCCCTTTGAATCATCATCGGCTTGACTTAGTAGTTGAAGTTCCAACTTGAAATTATTGCCTTTTGATTTTTCTACTCGATGCACTTTTCTTTATACTGAACCAGTGTTGAGGTGTATGCAAGCTTTAGACTATTGAATTGTTGAGCTACTTTTGGTTGACCTAGCAATTGATCATTAAGCAAACAAAGTTAGACTATCTCTCTCTCTTGATTATCCATTTCTGCTTTGGCATTCACAAGTGTCTCCCTTGTTGTTAGCAAGAACTTGTATGCATCGAATGACATGGAAAACATTGAGACTTGTGGCCATACAAGCTGTATTGTTTCATTTGTTCCTAGTTTTTTGTTGGTTTGGACATCAAGCTATTCTACACCATCCTGCATAGTCAATTTCTTTGCCTCAATTTTTTTTTACTCTATGGTCCTCAGGTTCTGAGGCATATCTCCTTGGCATGTTGCATTTATGTGCTCATGATCACACTATCCAAAACCACTAGTGGTGGTCGTTTTGGTGCTGACCTTTGGGTTGGTGATTCTGGATCTTGTCCTTCTTTAGGCTAGTGATTTGAGGAGGGCTATTGAGGTTGATTCTTGGGCCATTTGGTGTGGTAGCGCTTTATTAATGGCATTGTAGGCCTTTTTCCCATCTTATTGGACTTTCTTTACCTTGGCATTTCACACATGAATCAAGTCCCAGTTTTGACAGTGCCAAGTGGATGATGCATTTTACTCTTTTTGTGATAAGGGTGCCGTGTGTGTGGACCAAAGCCAGTATCTCTTGGGGCTTTTATTCGTGCAATTTATTTGTGGTGCTTGAAACATGAGGGTGCACTATGCATGACTAGTGAGGTGGGAGTTCCTCCTATATGCTTAAATTTGCTAAGAACATCATAGGGCAGCTAGGACTCACTCATCAGATCTAAGTCCTCAGTTGAAATCGATTGAAACTTCCTATACGTGCAAATATGTATATATGTTAGTGAGTTCTCATGATACAATCTAATCCTAGCTAGGGAAGACTTGGGGCCCCCAAATCTTCATTATTGTCAGGGATGTCTTGCATGTTGATGTAGTAGCACTTCAGTCAACTCCCATTTATTATTGTTGGAAATTGGACTCCTTCCAAGGTTTCTAGTAGCATAGCTCCGATGGGATTCATTTTTTTTCCTGTATAAGTTCCTTGACCTAGATATGTGAGTTTGCCCTTGTGGAGTTTGGCATTGTATAGCAAAAATAGGTCACCTTCCTTGATGTCTTTGGCTTTAAGGTTTCTATCAAACCATGCCTTCCTTCTGTGTTTTTTTGTTTTCATGGCATGGTAGGTGACTAATCTGGTCTTTGTATGCTTCTCTAATTGATAGAGTCTTTCTTTCAAGGATGCATGATCTCCCATGCATTCCTGTATTGCTATTCATAGGGTTGGTATTACAAATTCCCATGGGACCATAGATTCAAGGCTGTACACCAATTGAAAAAGTGTATTCCTTGTACTAACCTTGAATGTGGTTTGGTATGCCCATAAGGCTACATTAAGCTTCTCTGCCCAATCAGAACACTTTAGTTCAACTACTTTGGTGAGGACAATGCATAATATTTTGTTGGTGGATTCGGCTTTCCCTTGGGGGTTGTAGGGTGTGCTTTTTCTATGGATCACCATGAAGCCAAACAAGAGTTCTTGAATAACCTCATTGATAAAATGCGTACCTCTATCTGACATAATTTCAATCAGACATCCAAATCGGGTGATCACATTCTCATACACGAACTTTGCTATGCTTCTGGCAACTGCCTTTCTCATTGCTTTAGCCTCAGCCAATTTGGTAAAGTAATCCATGGCCACAATGATGTAACGTGCCTAGGTTCCCTTTGTTATTGGATGGATGGGACCCACAGAATCAATCCCCCATTTTTCAAATGGTTTTTTTGCAACGAATGTTGTTAGGGTATTGAAGTCCTTGTGTTGTGGCTTAGTAGTCCATTGGCATACATCACAACTTTTGACATATTTATAGGTAGCTGCCCAAGTGTTGGCCACCAATAGCCTGTGAGGAGGACTTTTCTTACTATTAATTCCCCTTGGAAGTGTCCTCCTACAATGCCTTCATGGACTTCACTAAGGATTGGCATGATGTCATGTGGCATTACACATCTCCTTAAAACCTAGTCCTTGCCCATCTTGTATAGTTTCCCTACAATGAGTTGATAGGGTACATCTTTTAGAATTAGTTTTTTGGCATCCCATATTGCTTTCATTTCAGGGGGTATTCTTCCTTCCATCAAGTACCATATGATGTTTGGACACAAGTCAGGCATAATGTCTATTTGAAATAATGTGGCATCTGGTAGGTCATCTTCTATTCCTTCCGACTCTTCTCCTATCCTCAATCGTGATATGTGATGGGCAATGAAATTTTGAGCTCTTTTTCTCACCATGATTTTGAAATTGAATTCTTGTAGCACTATAAGCCATTGAGTGATCCGGCATATGGTACATGGCTGATTCACAAGATACAATAAGGCTTGATGATCTCTGTAGAAGATTAAGTCAGTAGCTGATTGATAGTGTCAAAATTTCTTCATGCTGTGGATCATTGCCAAAGCTTCTCTTTCTATTGTGGTGTAGTTCACCTCTGCATCATTTAACTACCTGCTTATAAAGTATACTGGGTAGTCTTTGATGTATTTGCCAATTGGCATCATAACACACTCCCTACTGCATAGTTGGAACCATCAGTATGTACATTAAATTCTATGTCCCAATTTGGTGCCATTGGGACAAGGGTTGTGATCAATCTCCACTTGAGGGTTTCAAATGCTTGTTTGCATTCATCTATATAGATCCTGTACAGATGAAGTTGACTAGGAGCTTATATAGGGATCTTGCATGTTAGATATCAATGCTCCACTCTCATGTAACTATGCGAGAACTAGCTAACTCTACTTGTAAGCCCCCCATATGAGGAGAAGGCATTTGACTAGCTCGGTTATCCGGTAGGTCCTGGTTTGGACACCAGATGGGGGCCATGTGTGGCCTAATGGCTGGATGGCTTCAGATAGAGTTGGCACACTGCCAACTAGGCTACATACAAGTGTGGGAAGGCATCCCTTAACTGACCACACTGAGGGTAGATAGAGCATTTCTCGGGGTAGCCCACTCTCGAGTTGCGGGGCCCGTTTAGAGCCTCAGATGATCTCGGATGGCTCTGGGCCGAATGGAGACCGTAGGTTGGAGGGCTCTGTTTTGCGCACCAGTTCTATCATATGGTCGATGGCCTATTTCGGGACTAACACCCAGTCGACTGTTTTGGGCGGACTCGGTTGGTCACCCAATTGAGCCTAACCAACTACGAGCAAATCCGTGAAGCCCATTTCATCACTGGCTATAGCAACCCTGATTCCTTAGCATCCAGCCTCTGTCTTCTACTGTTTCCAGCATGCCATCGAAGCTTCTTTCACAGGAGCGCACGGTTGGGAGGTAGTGCCATCTATTGTATCAGTTCTACAGTAATCAAATTTTTGATTCTCCATACTATCTTGTTTTCTCTCTTGCATACGAGATCCTATTATCTGTTGAGTACAGAATTTGTATTATTTTCTTACATGGTATCAGAGCATGGACTCTAGCAAGAAGATTTGGTAGTGTGTTTTCTATTTGCGAGCAGATTGTGAGAGATGGCCCAGCCCACAAGACTACGAATCCCACCGTTTGGTGAAAGTGAAAAATTGGACGGCTCTAACTATCCACTCTGGAAGTTCAAGATGAAGACCATCCTAAGTGCATACGAGCTTTGGGACACTACTAGTAGGGTGGATGAGGCTGGTTGTGAGACTGGATCCAGCCAATGCAGGACAATAGATAGTACCAACTGCGGATGAGATTCTCGCGTGGATAAGAAGAAATGCAGATGCGCTGTGTTCTATTGTCTGTAGTGTTAGTGATTCCATCATGGCGTTAATTCAACATGTCACCACAGCGGAGGAGGCATGGATGGTCTTGAAAAATCAGTACGAGACCACGAATCAGATGCGGATTCAAAATCTGGAGACTCAACTCACAAACGAGAAGTTGTTTGAGTCTGAAGCGGCAGAGAAGTTCATCACCAGGGTAAAGAATCTGCACAATCAAATGACTACGATTGGCATCACCATCACTAGTGAGAATCTAGCACAAAGGTGCATACGGATTCTCCCACCAAAGTACGATGGTCTTGTTATGGCGCTGAATATGCAGAATAGAAATCCGCCCCTCAACTATGAGGATTTCAGCGCGATGCTTGTGGAGGAGGAGATGCATCAAAAGACGAGGACTAGAGAAGATTCGGCTTTTTGGACCGGATCAAAGAAAGGTAAGGGTAAGGACTCTGGTAACCCATCTTCTTCTGATAATAAAAAGAGAAAGAAGAAGATCAAGTGCTTCTATTGCAACAAGGCAGGGCACAAGCAGAATGAGTGTCGAAAGAAGATTGCAGATGAGAAGAACGGAGTAAAGAAAGAGTCTAGCAACAGTGCGCAGGCAGTACCAATAGAGCTGTTCATCTCAATTGAGGAGATTTGCACGGAGGCAGTTCATGTACCTGCGGATGAACCGTGGATCATTGATAGTGGTGCATCGCACCACATGACCAGTCGGAAGGATTGGTATACCTCTCTACAGCTGGTAGGGAATGACATCCTGGTAGCAGTCGACAATGATGCAAAATGTCCAGCAAAAGGAAAAGGTACGATTGCTCTCAAGTCAGATGGAGTTGTAAAACAGTTGTCCGATGTTCTTTATGTGCCAGATATCAAGAGAAACTTGTCTATTTCCGTGATCATGGATCGGGACCTCAAAGTTCAATTCGATAAGAATGGTGCACAAATTCTGGATCTTCAAGGGAAGGTCCTTGGTAAAGGTACACGGCGCAACAACATTTACAAACTCTCAGCTTTCAGTGCTCGAGCGGATGTGAAGAACACTAAGCTATGGCATGAGAGGTTTGGTCATCTAAAGCTTAGTTCTTTGAAGGAGATGCATGAAGGTGGAATGATTGCAGACCTACCAAAAATTTCAGATCTGCTCGATGTATGTGAAGCTTGCATGATGGGCAAGATGGAAGCTTTGGGTGGTTCCTACTACTTCATGATGCTGATCGATGACTACAATAGAAGGATATGGATATATTTCCTAAAGACTAAAGACGAGGCTTTTAGTAGGTTCAAGGAATGGCATGTAATGGTCGAGAAAGAAACGGGGAGGAAGGTGAAGAAGTTGAGATCAGACAGAGGTGGAGAGTTCACATCAACTGAATTTGAAAGTTACTGCAAAAGTCACGGAATCGAGAGGCAGAGACCCCCGCCACATACATCACAGCAAAATGGAGTAGTAGAATGCAAGATGCGCGTCATCTATGAAATGGGCCGGAGTATGATGAAAGGGAAAGATTTGTCAAAGACTTTCTAGACTGAAACATGTTTACATCCTGAATCGTAGCTACATGAAGACTATGAATGGGATGACTACACTGCAAGCCTTTTCTGGTAAGAAACCTTCAGCTACACATTTCAAAGTTTTTGGATTTGACTGTTTTGTGCATGTCCTTGATGCTACTAGGACCAAATGAGAACCGAAGAGCCAGAAGTGTATTTTCTTGGGCTACAGTGAAGAGGCGAAGGGTTACCGTCTCTATAACCCTGTTACCAAGAAGGTAATAGTAAGTCACGATGTGGTCTTCTCAGAATAGCTTCATCAATTGGAGGAGGATGCTTCCTTCCCAAACAACCAGGACTAGGATATCCATCCAGTACCACCAATAGTAGCAGACCAAACTCCTCCAACGGTGCTTGGGAGGATTCAAGACAAAGAAGATGAAGAAGAGCCTACAGAACCACAACAGCAACGGCCATTCCTGAAGTGGGTAAAGCAGCTTTTGGATGGCAGACAACCTCTAGCCCTTGAGGAGGAACTATCCGAACACTACCAGTCCAAGAGAATAGAGGAGTAAAGAAGGGCATAGGAACACTTGGTCAACTATGCTTTGATGACAAAAGTGATCCGTGCTGATGAACCCAAGTGTCTTGAAGAGGCACAGGGCGATGATAGGTGGATGGAGGCTATGCAGTCGAAGTATGGCTTCATAATGAAGAACAACACTTGGGACCTTGTGGATCGACCACCAAAACATAAGGTAATCGGAACCAAGTGGGTTTACAAGACCAAGTACAAGTCCGACGGCACGTTGGATAAGTACAAGGCTCGGCTCGTGGCAAAAGGATTTGCACAGGTACATGGTTTTGATTATCAAGATACTTTTGCTCCCACAGCTCGACTAACCACAATTCCAATGTTTTGGCTTTAGCTACCCAAGAAAGTTGGCCCGTGTTTCAGATGGATGTGAAGTTCGCCTTTCTAAATGGAGATCTCAAGGAGGAGGTATACATGGAACAACCACCAGGTTTTGAGATCCTCGGTTCAGAAGGTAAAGTCTGCAAACTGAAGAAGGCACTTTATGAGCTGAAACAGGCCCCACGAGCATGGTACCAGTGAATTGATGCCTACTTTCTACAAAACGGGTTCAGGAGGAGCCCATCTGATGCAAATGTGTATATCTTCAGAGGAGGCAAGTGTATAATCATGGTCCTTTATGTGGACGACCTTGTCATAACAGGGAACCATGAAGAGAAGTTCTCGCAGACAAAGCATTTGCTAGGAAGAGAGTTTGAAATGATAGACCTCGGACTGATGCATTTTTGTTTGGGGATTGAAGTTTGGCAGGAGCCGAAACAGATCTTCATTTCATAGCTAAATATGCTGGAGAGATACTGAAGGCATTTGGCATGGCTGAGTGCAAGACAGTTGGTACCCCTATGGAGGTTGATGCGAACTCTCAAACGAGGATTCATCACCACTGGTGGACGAAGTGAAGTACAAAAGGCTTGTGGGCAGCTTGATTTACCTATGCAACACACGGCCAGACATTAGTTTTGCGACTAGTGTACTAAGCAGGTTTTCCAATAAGCCCTGGGAGAACCATTAGAGGGCAGGGATGCGGGTGCTGAAATACATCAAAGGCACACTTGATTATGGCATCACCTATACCAAGGGCAACATCTTGACTGGATTCTGTGACTCGGATTGGGCAGGAGACATGGATAGTAGGAGATCACTGATAGGGTACTGTTTCTCACTTGGATCTGGAGTTGTGTCATGGGTCAGCAAGAAGCAACCCATAGTTACTCTTTCTTCTACCGAGGCCGAGTACAAATCTGCATGCTTTGCTTCTTGTGAGGCAGTGTGGTTGAGGAGGATTTTGGGGACATGGGTGCAGTGCAGAACAAGCCTACGCAGTTATCATGTGACAATCAAAGTTGCATGGCAATTGCAAAGAACCCGGTGTTCCACGCTCGCACAAAACACATTGAGATTCAATATCACTTTGTACGCGAGCTCATCATGGATGGAGAGGTCGACTTGAAAATCTACATCAACACGCAATAGCTATATTGAAGAACAAGCACTTCTCAGTAAAACATCAACGAAGTGCTACCATTGCAGAAGGATGGGTCACTATCAAAGTGACTGCAGACTGAAGAACAAACCAAAGTGTCACCATTTCAAGAAGCTAGGACACAAGGAAGAAGATTGCAGATTGAAGAACTAGCAAGTCAACTACATGGAGTCATCATCAAACCATGAGCAGAATGACAGGAACAACATGTATTGAGAAGCAACATCCTTGCCACCTTCATCCCATATGTTTGTAACTCAAACCTGACCACTTGAGAGTAGCCACGTAAGCACTCAGGGGAGGATTTGATCTTGTAGCCAAAAGATCATGGCACCAAGGGGAGGTGTTGAGAGTTGTGGTGCCATGAGCACATAATTAGAGGCTAAGACCATATGGTATAGGAAAGAATCAAAGTAGCCACCCTAGGATGTGGACTACATGATGTGGAGATGTGGATTGAGGATATCCACAAGGAGAGATGTGGGTGAGAGGATCCCACATGGTTTGACTATTTTAAAGGCTCTCTCTATATAAGAAGCCTGTCATGTATTGTTGATTATATACATTGCAATAGATTGAGTGTTTGCTACCCTATGTCTCTCTCGTGGTGCTTTGATCCTCCTTGATCCCTCACTTTCACAACACGAAGATCGAGGAGGAGAGAGAGGAGGAGAAAAGTGGAATATCAAGAAAGTGGGGAAAAGGAGAGCAACCCTTAAAGGGCTATTATAAAGAGAAAGGATACAACAATTCTTACTTGTATGAAATTTCTAGTTTTCTCACATTTACTAGTTTTTTTAATAAAGTGCTTTGTTTTTACAAAATTTAATATAGGTGTACTTTAATATCCTACACTTTCATATTTGTTTATAGAATTAGAGCTCAGATGATCCAAAAGGATTAGAGTGTTCAAGTTCCATTGCATAGCCAAGTGTATGCTTTCTTCTTTCTAACGTGTTTTGATTTGTTAAAGTACATCCTCTATTTATTATATGAATTAAAAGAGTATGTTTCACTTGGATAGAAATATTTCTTTTTTCATTGTAGATGAGTGTCTTGAACAAAAGTACAAAAGTAAATTCCATTGCAAGTGGTAAACAAATTTCTCACCATTAGAATAGAAACTCGGATTATGACTACTCATACTTTATCTTGAATTTTAAAACCTGACTCTTATTGCAAGAGAGCATACATGAATTGCCCTAGAAAAATGAATGACTTTGTAGAAAAATACGTTCTAATTTGTTTGACACAAATGATGCTCCTTCATAGTTAAAATAATATAACACTTCTTCATAGTTAAAATAATATTTTCAATGTATTCCCTTGCATTAGAGGCCTTAACTACACTAGGGAATGCAATAAAATTATTGGAGCATGTTTTGACTCCATCGAACAAAGATTTCTCATGCCAAGAGGTAAACTTGTTTATTTTTTCATGAATTTTTGTTATTTGCTTCAATTATAGGCAAGAGAATATAAGTTTATATTCCCAGCATTTATTTAAACATGGTTTTTGGCATGTCACAATATGACTTAAAAGTTGTAAGAGTCCTTGTCCTTTTTTTTAATGATATGGTAGACACCTCATATATACTTCTCAATTTGAATGGTTCTTCAATACATATATAGCTAGAATAGTCCTTTTTTCTCAAAGGATTATATGTACTATTCACTTTAAATGGTCCTTGCATCAGTCCTTTTCTCTCAAATAATTAGTACTAAGGTAAATGTGTTTATTTTTTCATGAATTTGTGTTATTTGCTTCAATGATATGCAAGAGAATATAAACTGATATTCCCAACATTTATTTAAACATGGTTACATTCTATTTTGGTTTTGGCATGTCACAATATGACTTAAAACTTGTAAGAGTCCTTGTCTTTTTTTTTAATGATATGGTAGACACCTCATATGTACTTTTCAACTTGAATGGTTCTTCAATACATATATAGCTAGAAGAGTCATTTTTTCTCAAATGATTATATGTACTATTCACTTTAAATGGTCCTTCAATACATGCATAGCTACATCAGTCCTTTTCTCTCAAATAATTAGTAATGGTGTCAGTAGTGTTGGAAGATTAGGGTCAATGCCCCACTTTAAGCCCCCAAGTGAGGAGAGCTAAAGGGGCTTAACACCTATATCACATGGGGGTAAATGCATCGATAGTGAGGTGGATTGATGCTTCCATGTAAGACAATTCATCTACAACTATAAAGGGCTTTGGGCTTTAATTGGGCCTTGTGTGCTCACGCATTTTCATACCTCCCTAAGTTGCTTTGACTCCCTATACTAAGCCCAGATTAGCAGCTAGCTTTGGACCACTAAGCTTCATCTTGGCTTTAGACCTAAGCTTTGTTTTGGCTCTAGACCTAAGCATGTGATACTAAGCTTCTTTCTTTGCTGGTTGAAAGACTCGTAACTTATTACATACCAATAAGTATTTTCTCCCACTAGCAACTCCCAGTAACACCAACAATAGGTCCAACAAATGTTGTCTTGATCAACAATGCCCTCACAACTCCAACTATCATCCAAGCATGCTTTCTTTATTAAGTTAAGCTCCTTTTTTTATCACTATCTTGTAAATGGTGATGGCATCCACCCGTGATGAGTAACACACCAAATTTCTCATGGGAATCATATAGAGATTCCTCTTTATTTCTAGCCATTGATTCAACCCATAAATCAATGCTAGGATTCATCGTCTAAGTTGTCAACAAGATTATCTATCATACAGATCCAACCCGGGAGGGGAGGGGGGTGGGGATGCCTATTTTTCTAGATACTAGTTTGAGGATTCTATGGGTTCACCATCATCCAAATCCAAACCAAGATGATACTTTTCTAGAAGCTAGTCTAGGAGTTATGTTTGCTTTGCCTTTGGTCCAATGGGTGAGGTGAATACATCTTCTTTGCATGTGGTTTTTGGTATTGGCGATTTGATGCCTCAAAGTTGAGAAAATTTGTATGTGTGAAGTAAGAAATGACTAGCTATAAGCCATGTTCCCAATCTATAATTGATGTAATACATGGGAGCTTTTCAATTTCATGTTGAGAAATACAAACTTCATCATTTAGCTTCACTAAGAAGACAAAATTGCATGTATCACTTGCTTCATCGACCTCATCTATGGGGGTGTAGGGATGCTCACATGTGAGGTATTGATGGGGGTATTGATCTTTAAGACCTCTCTCAAAACATATTGATAGAGTCGACCAAATTGAAAAAGAAAGAAAATGAAAACTAGTTCCACACAGATGCTACAAAGGAAACCATTTAGAGGCACTTCTTAAGAGGATTCTAAAACGTGAAAAGCTTGAAGCTTTAGTGAATGGAGAAATGAAGCCTTATATGAAAGATAGTCATCAATGATAAGTAATAATTTATGAAATTCAAATGTCAGGTCCAAAATATTTGTTAAAGTCTAGGTCTATGAAATTAAACTTTTTCTCTATTGCGCTTCTCAATAAATTGAAATGTTTCTCTTTGAGTTTACATTTCTAATCTTTATTATAAAATAACATTTTTAGAAGACGCAATAGGAAAAAGGATGTGTCAAAAGATGAAATAAGAAGAACATAGTCATCCTTAAAGTTTTAATATAGTTGGCTTCTCTATCCTCTCTCTTATTTTGTCCCTAGTCATTAAAAACATCACACTTTCTTGAGTTAGATCAATAAATATCTAGTTTTCCTCTACAAGGTATTCATTTAAAAAGAGATTACTTGCCCTCTGTTCATGACAGCCTCCTCAACTCATTCTAAAGGCAACCATTCACGGTGTTCTTCCATCTTTTGTAATGAAATCTCAGGGGAAGCATGATTTTGTAAATGTTATAAATGAATTTTAATATCTTTGTTACATGGATAGATTGTAGCATATTTACACCTATACACTTGGTAATTTCCTTTGATTCTCCTTCTTACATTTGAACGTGCCTTGACTCATTTGTGAGCTGCCCAAACCAAGTTGAGGAAATATATAAACACAATGTACCAAATCTTCTCATTATCCCCATCCATATTTGCTCTTCCTAAAATCCAAAATGTGTCCTTCCCAGTGCTCATTTGGATTGGCTTGCTTAGGTTTCTTCACACTCTATGGCCCTCATTGAGATGATTACAATGTAATCCGTGAATATAGAGAAAACCTAATAGGTCTCCAAGCTTCATCATTGTCCTTAATATTGTGGAGGACATATGACTTTCTAAATTTCATGATCACTTCATTTATCCCATACAAGAAATAGTAATAACAAGTATTAAAAAGTGCACAATTATTAAAAAGAGTACAATTAATAAATAATTAAATATAAAAACTATCAATTATATGTGATAGAAGTTAAGGAGAATCCTTCTCCTATTGCACTAAATTAGGAAGCTAAGACCTTTTGGAACAAAGGAATATGGATACAAAGTTGAGGAGTTACAAGCAAAAGACTACTGAAAACCTTGATAACAAATAGGAGAGAGGGAGGGAGAGAGAGAGAGAGAGAGAGAGAGGTGGCAAGTACTTCATTGAGAAGAACTTTTTTGCCCTTGAAATGGTGTGACATTGACGGAAAAAAGGGCAAAAAAGAATCCTCGAAGAAATCTGTAACATGTGTTTTCATTCTCTTTTGAAATAGCTTCAGCATATTCTTTTTTTTAATTGAAATACATTCATTCCATACTACCCATGTAATTAATAGGGTCACCCCTTAAGTCAACGGTATCCATTCTAATGTAACTTGAACAACTATAAGTGTTTTTGTGTGTACATGATCTAGACATAACCTATCCCTAATCTAAGCCATTAATTGAATCATTTTATCAAATCAAAAACTTGACACAACTACGACCCACTTAGAACCGCGTAGACATTGCTTTCTTTTCGAATGTATGATATAAAAATAATCAATTCTTATTTTGATAGAAGTCCAGTCCATTGATTTCAAGATGAATGAAGGAACTAACTACAAAGCTTTCATTTCCACAATGTAGTCATGTAAACCAAGATAGGTTTGTGTGCATGATCTTGGGTACTTGAACCCAATTTGGATGGGCAAGTAGCTCCCAAGGGAGGATAACTTGCAAAAACTTGGATTTGGCATAAAACTTGGAGCACATAGTGGGCCACATGAAGAATTGTTTGTTGCATGTGTGGTTCAAAGAGAACCACACCATTATACAATACTTAGCCATTTTTTCAGAGATGGATGAAGGAAGCAATTTCGAAAAGTCTTATTCTATAGTACATTCATGGTGGAAAGCTCAAAATGTGTGCATTGGTACTAGGTTTGAAAATGCATCCATGGGAAGGAAATCATTAAAATAGAGGTCTTTGTTATTTTCATCTTCAAACTTATGTAACGTGCAGTTGATTTGGAATTAAAATCATAGATGATTGGAATTTTGCTTGGTCACATCCATACTATGAGGAAAAGTATTATCCAATAGAGAAGGAACTCTCACATCAAGTTGTACAATGTCCTTCTCAAGAAGTAAAAAGAGTATGTTTAATAGTGTGATTGTTTTAGTGAACAAGTATTGTAGACTTTTTACGAAGTAATAAAGAGTATGTTTAATAGTGTGACTGACAGTAGACATCATCTAAAGCTACTTTTTTTTAAGTGAACAAGTATCATAGATCTTTGCCCGCTGGTATCAAATGTTGACAATTGCCTCTAGCTAGAGAAGGATGTACTAAGGAATTGTCTTGTAAATCCTCCACTGCAATATACTATTTCAACTGTCCAAAAAAATCATTATGGAATTGTTTTACCCTACAAGCAAAAAATTTACACCATATATGGTATTGCCATCTAGAACTTTGACCTTCCTCATTCCATCCATAGTCCAATGCAAGATTGCACAGAAACTACCATCATTTCTGTGCAATGATATGTTTTATATGGAATCTTACTATTTCTATAGTAAAGTATTGGCAAAACCAACCAAACAAATTCGCAGACCTTGGGATTTGTAAAGCATCAAAAAACTGACATGCTATTCTTGTCAACACAAGATAAACTAGCTCACATTGTGAGTCATTTTGTTGTGCGCCTCTCATTACAATGTAACATGTGTTTTCTATCCTGACATAGTAAGTCAAAATGCCAAACCAAGAAGAGAGCGATTTTATTAAATTGGCCTCAAATTGGGACAATTCATGATAGTAGGCCTATTTTTATGTAAGACTTGTAAACATATAGCCATCTTTCCTTCTTAAAGAAAATACTCATTTTTATTTGTGTTCAATACCTAGTAAGGGTACGATACGTTTATTTGATTGGCGTTTGATTAAAAAGACATAGACATTGGATATCCATGTTTTTATGATGGCCAAGGGGACATACTCTTAACTTTCATGGAGCTAGAAGCTCTAAAGTATTTAAATCCTACCATGTACAATACCAACTCCTTTGGGCCCTTCTTTCTTGGAACTCAAGTCCTAAAGATGATGATGGAGTGTTTCCTTCCTCTTTGAAGTTGGTAGTTGGAGAACCTCTTAACTTCTAAAATCTTTAATGAGCTCTCCATCAAAATCTTGAATGATATTCCAAGCACCTGTCCTCTCCTATCTGTTCATTCAATACGATTTCTCTTCATTGAGATTTCCAGTGATGAAGCTAGGATATAGATGACCAACGACAACGACCACCCCACATGCAACTAATTAAGAGTAGCTAGATTTGCCATCACATAGCCTTTCACACTTGACAACACCTTGAGGCATTGTAGACTATTTCCAAGTTATAAACGTATGGATCCCATTGACTTGAGCAATCTTCTAGAGTCGAGCACAATCAAACTGGAATGCCTTGTTAAAATATAAGGTGTGTAAAAGTCTATTTTGAGGTGTTTGTTAATGATGTGCATCTTTTGTATGGTAACTCCCTTAGAAAGTTAGGGCCTTTTCTCATGAAGCAACTCATGTTGTAAATATGTAAATGTCCTTGCCCAAGGTAAACCCACCTGCAAAACTTATTTGTTCTTGAAGTGGAACAAACAAAAGTCTGCAACCGGGATTCTAGAAAATGCATCGAGGCCACGTGTTCCGAGGCTATATAAACCAAAGGTGCCAGCATAAAGTGGTGGAGAAGGTGGAGGGGAGGGAGGTGAGGGGACGTGAGGGAAAGAATGGGAGGGCATGTGAACCCATGTGCTTTTGGGGAGAGGTGTAGGTGCCAGGGAAGAGATTTTTTGAATTTAGAAACTATCTAAAGAGAATCTAAGGGGCAGAAGAATTCCCAAAAAAAACCCCGTCCTATATGACCGTGTCCCTGTAAAGAGACCGTGCCCCAGATATCAATCGATGGTCATGCGACATGACCCATCATTTAGATAGAACAGAAAATATATTCATATTCAACTGCATTATTATGCATACCTTTTGACTGATGCCCATGCATGCATGCCATTACGGCGTGGCGGGACCCAGAAGGGGATGAGCTGGCGGAACGGATGACGTGGCGGATGCAGGCTGATTTTTACTGGAATGCACGATCGGCGGCGTGCAGAAAGGCATACGGTGAGCATACGGCGGTACAGATATTTATTCCATACGGTCGCGTGCTTGTATACGTCGTCTTCTCCAATCGGGGTTTTAGCGCTGGAGCTCTCGGCGATGGCGGTGGCCAGGATTTCTCTTCTCAACAACGCAGTTTCCGGCTCCCTCGAAGCGAATTCTGTGGTTTTAAGCTGTCCGAAGATCGATCTCTTCCTCGTCTCCGGTCTCGCCCCTTCTCTTTCCTCTACCTACAGACTATGCTGCGTGATCAGTAATTCGTAGCTCCTCAAGAGAGTAGGAGGCGATCATCCGGGGCTGTAGCAGTTTCCGACTCCCTCGAAGCGTCTAGGAGACTCGAATTTTGTGGTTTTAAGCTGTTCATCAAGAGAGTAGGAGGCGATCTCATGCGCTGGTAAGGTATTCATCCACAGTGAGTATAAGTTTGCAATTTCACGTTTGATACTGAGAGCTGCTTCGGATTTTGGCTCTTCGGTTTCTTGGCATAGCTGTGTCGGTGTTGGTCATGCGAATGCAACAGCTCTTTTCGCCTACAATATTAATTTTGGTACTGTTCCGTCCGTCGGCTCTCTGCTGTAATGTTTTGACCCAGGACGACAAAGCAATTCTGTTATAATCTTGACCCGTCCTTACTATAATCTTCGCCCGTCCTCACTTCGCCCTCGCCCTTCAGCCTTCCAATCATCCTTGTATACTGTCAAATCTCCGTAGCTGTAGGTCTACGGTTAAGGTGGCGGTGCTGGAAATCTTACCTTCACAAGTGTAAGGTTGAAACATTGCGGCTCCACAGGATCCTGTTCAATGGAGCCTTTGTTGCGCTTTTAGGTCAGATTAGACAGTCGAGCAAGCTCAAATTTTGAGTGCTGATGCGATTCCAAAGCAAACGATCAACTGGAATCCTTTGATTAATGACCCCGACATAGTGATTCTTTTTAACAATCTTAGATCAATTGTCTGCTCTACAAAGTTGTGCGATTCGTTCGAGTTCTTGGCTTCGGGTCTGAATTACCTTGCTGTGAATCTGCGTGCTGCATCGCATTTCTTTCAGTGTTCATTCGAACTTTGAGGACACGTATCGCTGGTGGTGGACGTCGTAACATACCAGGCTGGAGGTTCACACGCCCCCGAGCATGGCCGTGACGGGGAAAGCTGAGAAGTTTTCGTTCCCGAGACGGAATTCCAACCCCAATTTCTTAGCCACCAAGCGGAATTTGGAATGGTACCTACTAGCTGCTAGCCGATTCTCTCTCCGTTCTGCTACACCTTCTTGCTGCATTAAGGAATCGAGTTGCAACGATGTAAATGTTGTTGTGCTGTTGTTTTATAATATGCTGCGTTACATTATACGGTACAGGATGAGCAGCGGGATACAAACTACAAATTTCGCGAATCCTTTCTCCCATGTCGGCGTCTTTGCGAACTGCGTTATCCCCTTCTTCGTTTTCTTTTCTCATGCAGGATTCATCTGACTGCAGGAATTTCTCTGATGTACAAAGCGACATCATCATCGACGTTGATGGAGTTAACTTTTCACTTCATAAGGTACGATGCAGTATTTGCTGATTAATTTTGCAATTGGTGTCGGCATGGTGCGATTCATGTCTGGCTCGACAGACGTTTGAACCTTAAGGTATGTTGGGAGTGCAGTTTCCTCTCCTGTCAAGAAGCGGGCGAATAAGGAAGCTGGCAGGAGACCTGAAAGAATCGGACTCCGGTCCGAGTCCGGTGATCGAATTCTCGAATTTTCCCGGAGGCCCCGACACGTTCGAATTGGCAGCGAAGTTTTGCTACGGGATCAACTTCGACATCACCACGGCGAATGTGGCGTGCTTGCGCTGCGCGGCGGAGTACCTGGAGATGACGGAGGACTATGGCGAGGAGAATCTGATCAGCCGAACGGAGGCGTTCCTGAACGAAGTGGTGCTACAGAGCGTGGAGAAATCGGCAGAGGTGCTACATTCATGCGAGGGGATTCTGCAATTGGCGGAGGAGGTGAAGGTCGTGAACAGGTGCATAGATGCGGTGGCGTCTAAGGTATGCAAGGAGCAGATGGTGACGAGCTTGTCGAGGTTGGATTGCAACAGTTCATGGAGATCAAACAACAGGCAAAACGTCGAAGGAGGAGGAGGAGCTTGCAAGGCGGTGGTGGAATGGTGGGCAGAGGATTTGTCGTCCCTGCGAGTTGATCTGTTTCAGCGAACTTTGGCAGCCATGAAATCTCGAGGTCTCAGAAACGAAAGCCTCGGAGGTTCCCTGATGCATTACGCGCAGCGAGCTCTGCAGAGCTTCACCTCCAAGAATCACCAGCAGCAACACCAATATGGCTCCTCCAAGCCTCCCAAGCTCTGGAGCTCCTCCTCGCGAGCTATGGAGCACGAACAGCGCACCTTGCTCGAAACAATCGTTAGCTTGTTGCCCTCCGAGAAGAACATCTTCCCCACGAACTTCTTGCTTAGCGTCCTCCGCACCTCCATCGTCCTCGACACCACCGTTGCTTGCAGACTCGACCTCGAACGGAGAATCGGAATGCAGCTCGAACAAGCTACCGTCGATGATCTTCTCATTCCTGCTCTCTCCCACGCAGGGGATCCCCTCTTCGACGTCGACATCGTCCAGCGCGTCCTCGTGACTTACTTGCAGCAGGAAGAGCACCAGGACCATCTCAGCAGCAGCGCGTTCTGTGAATCCGATGACCTGGGGTCTCCTTCGCAGAGGGGAATCACGAAGGTCGCTAAGTTGATCGATTTGTATCTGGCAGAGATTGCTCCCGACGTTAATTTGAAGGTCTCCAAGTTCACGGCACTGGCTGAGCAATTGCCCGACTACGCACGGATGCTGGACGATGGATTGTACAGAGCGATCGACATCTTTCTCAAGGTGAGTTTTTTTGCTGAGAACATGTCTGATAATTGAATGCTGTGGATTGTGTGATTCTATTCTTGATTGATGATTAATGTCTATTGAGATTGTCCATAAGAAATGTAAATGCTGACTAATCTATTTCATTACGTCCATATGCGAGTAGAACAAACGAAGCTCCGTTCTTTTTCCTTGTTCAAAATCTTAGGATTCCTCTTGATCACGAGAGAAGGTGCAATTTTTCCCGTTCATTCGATGGGAACGCAAATTGTAAGACATTTTGCCGAAGTGCGGTCTTCAACCTGATAATTTGCATTTGTACTATTGGTAGTTCTATCCGGCAAACGCAAAAACACTTCCAATTGCCGTTGCGTTTCCTGTGTGATGATAGATCACCCCGAAAATTCACGCAGCGATTGTCCTTTCAACCCGCAGAATTCAGTGACTTTGTACTTCGTATTCTTTGTCTGATCACATGGACGAAATTCGCAGTATCTGTGCGACGAGAGGGGGTACAAATGGGATATACAACGATAAACTAGCAGATTGCAAAAATCTTACCGTGCGTTTGCCTTTTGTCCAATTTCTGTGTAATGTTGTGGCCGAATGGAGCACAACAAAAAAGTTGATTAACGGAAAGAATTCAGGACGGACGTCGTTTCACGTCGCCCATTATTCATGCTGTCTTTCGCCATTGGATGAGCAGAAATTTTGTACTTGATTCACAAAATGAAGCAGAAACGGCGTCCCGTCCATCATCCATCCTGTTTTTCGCCATTGGATAAGCAGAAATCGTGTACTTATTTCAGAAAACGAAGCAGGCAAGATGATGATTACAGAGGCCTAAAAGTCTTTGATTCTGTTTGACATGCTGTGAGATTGTTTGCGCAGGCGCATCCGACGCTATCGGACATGGACAGGAAGAAGCTGTGCAAGGTCCTGGACTGTCAAAAGATGTCACAAGAGGCGTGTGCGCATGCGGCACAGAACGAGCGATTGCCGGTGCAACTGGTGGTGCAAGTTCTCTATTTCGAGCAACTCAGAATGCGCAACGCCATAACGGGACCGTCGACGATCATCAACACAACAAACAACAACGATCATCAGCACCAAGCAGGATCAGCGTTCGGAAGCCGTCCGACACCGGCCCACAACAACAGGCTGAGCGCGGCTACATCGCCAAGGATCGATTCGTCCTCAAATCTGCGGAGAGAGAACAGGGAATTGAAGCTGGAGGTTGCGCGGATGAGGTTAAGGGTGGACGATTTGGAGAAGGAGAACGAGGAGTTGAAGCGGGAGCTAAAAAAACCAGCGACGGCAAACGGACATGGGAACGAAAACGGAAACGGAAACACCGGAGCGATTTCTGGCGGGTTCTTCTCGTCATTTTCCCGGCGACTGGGCAAGATGAACCCGTTTGCGTCCAGCAAACCCCGAGACTCTTCCAGCAAGAATGCTCCTGAAACCAGAGCCGCCCCTCGCCGTCGTCGTCACTCTATTTCGTAACGTTCCCCTAGTTTTCTTTGGTTCTTCCCTTTTGTTTGTAATAATTTAGCACCTTCCTTTCTTCTCCATTTTGCAAATAATGTTATCTTAGAGCTTGTACACACACGGGTTGCGTTTTTGTGATTGATTTTGTTCACAACGCTTCTGCCCACCCACTTGTCACACACTTGATGAGTCACACCTAAAATTTGGAAGGGATTGGAATTTGGTAGCCTAGAGCAATCACCTGAAATCATCCTTGCTCAACTTAGCCCATGAAAAGCACCCCTTTCCATCGCCGTCACTCTTAACATTCCCTCCCTCTATTTTCTTTGTAATAATTTTATCATGTTTCCTTAGCCTCAAAGCTTCCAATCCGGGCTTCTTGTGTTTGATTTCTTTTGGTAAAATTGACCTTTGGTTCTCTTGAATTTGGAAGTTAGGAATTGGGAGACCATGGCAAAGTCCTCCACCTCTCCTAGCCCTTAATAGAAGCTTAAAGTACGGTTAAATGTGACACTAAATAGTAAACGACACAGAACGGATGATCTTTTTTTGCATCCTTTGACTAGACTGTGTGAACAAATGAAGTCTCGAACACTTTGTTGCGCCACTAGATGCCCATCAACTAAAACATGCCTTAATTATTGATTTTGAGGGTGTCTCTCTTCTCTTTCTGCATCTTATCTACTATCTTATCCACTATACTCCTCCTCCAAGCATGCTCTAGAAAGCAGAGCCACCCCTCGCTGTTGTCGTCACTCAATTTCAGAACGTTCTCCTAGGTTTTGTGCCCCCATCATCTTTATTGTCTTTGTGATGATTTTGTTAGCTTTCATTTGTGTACTTCCATTTTGCAAATAATGTTTTCTTAGAGCTTTGATTTTTTGTTCACGCTCTTTGGAAAGCTTGTCCCTTTGGTTCATACCTAGCACCTCTCGTCTTGGATTTGGAAGTTGGGAATTGGGAGACGAGAGGAGAGTCCACCACCTCCAATTGCAATCCAATGAAAAGGCTTTGAGAAGCCTCTTGTAGCCCTTAATGGAAGGCTAAATGACACTCAAAAGACCACCATTTTTGCATCCTTGAGTAATTTGTATGAACAGAAGAAGCCTCAAGCACGTTGTTATGCCATTGAATACCCATGAACTAGAACATGCGCATTGGCCATGGCCTTTAATTATTGACTTTTGAGGGTTCTCACTTTTCTTTCTCCATCTTATCCACAATCTTATCCATTACTACTACGCACCTTCTTTAATGAATTGTTAAGCTAGAACTACATCTAGAGAGGAAAAGCTCAATGAAAATTAAGATGAACTCAACGGTGGTTTGGATGAAAGGACATATACTATATAATGCCAAATTCATAAGTCAAGACTAGAAAGCATACCCGATGATATGATACCATTGGGAAGGACAAATAAAGAATTATAAAGGAAATGCTTAGAAAGGAATTTATGCAACACATTATCTATGTACGTTCAAGTACAAATGCAATGTTTTATTGCACTTTAGCATGCATTATTTAAAGGTATAATTATTTTTTGCAAGTATGAAGCGTTAACCACTGAAAATATATGAAGATAACTATTCTAGTTGGTGACCCAAGGAGAGAATATTGGTTATTGCAAAATTTGCTACATTCGAATGGTTTAAAATAACCCAGGTGTTAGCAACTTCTTTTCCTAAGGTCCTATTCTTTGCTACTCAAGATTTTGATGGCAGGATACACATTCTGTTCTTATTGGGATTTGTAATCTCCACTTCTCTCCTTTTCTTATCCAATTCCTCTACTAGATTCTTTAATGGTTTACTAAGAACATAGTTTTAGTCATACTCAGATACTTTTTGAAACAAAAAAAAAACCAAGAACTACTAAAAAGAAAAGTTGCTCTAAAGCGTACAATTAGATGCAGTTGTACATTATTTAATTCCATAGAAACAAATTTCCAATTTCAAAAAAGCTTTCAGGTAGTATCTAAAATATGTGTTTTGCATGCATATAGCTTGAAAGAGAACATTGGTCAAGGCTCTTCCCTAGCACCTTCACTTTTCTTCTTCACTTTTTCTATGGTGCCTTTGAAGAGTCTTTTTCCAATATATCCCATGTTGAGACCATATTAGGAAAAGAGGGAATATCCCAAGTCCCACTTTTTTCAACACTGACAACTTTGGTCCAAACAAATCGGAATTTTGAAACAAAATTTTATCAAGATACATGGCATGAATTGTGGAAAACACTACATTCATGACTACATATTGAAGTTCGTATGACCATTAGGTAGAACATATTGCCAACAATCCATGGAAAATTTGGCTTCAAATCCTTTATCATTACTTCCATTTTCAATTTTATTATACTAAAATTCACTTGTTTTTGCTTGTTTGGTACATATTGCATTGTAGATATTGCTTGGATGCTTTCAATGTTTTTTTTTTTGGGAGAAAAAATGAGAATTATATTGCTTTGGATGCTCTTAATGTTGCCATAAGAACTTGTCTTCCCATATTCTTTTTTTTTTTGCTTAAAGAATGATATTTAAGCCCAAATAGATTAGAGATATAGGAAATCCCTTTCACTGTTGCCTTAACTCAAAAAAAATTTGGCATCGTGTCCTTTAACCTTACTCACATTGTCAATTTGAATATGCCAAAGTTTACTTGTACTTTCTCTTTTATAGATGTTGCATCGAATTTTTCCTCTTTGCATTTCAACTTGAGATTAGATTATGAAAGTTCATAGGTTGTGTTTGTTGACAAGGTGATTTCGCACGCATGTACAACCCATTTTTTCCTTTATTTATTATTCAATAAGGTTGTTTAGGAAACTCTAGGAAATAACAAGCTATCAAGCATATGATGGGATACATGAACATGCCTAAAAATCATATTCAATCAGCAACTCCTCTCCCGAAGCTACATTTTTTGTTGTGGTTGTTATAACATATCCAATGTCATTCAAGGTTGCACCTATATAATGCTTCCATCATCACAGGTATGGAACATATTCAATTTTTGGAGCTATTAATATGCCAAGCCACGTTCGAATTTTCAACATCTACTATAATCATCACTCTCTACCTCTTGTTGTACTCAGTGATCCTCACAAAACCAATACTTCTGTAGCCATGGATTGCATCACAACAAATCCTTCCATGGATAGATGTTATATTGTGTTCCATAGTGTGGAAACATATTGCAGCATCAATTGAGTGCTGCCTAGAAATGACAATGTAGTCCACATGAAGAATGTCCACTTTTCTCAAAGTATTTAATGGGCTTTTATTCTTTCTATCAAAGGGTACCAAGTCTACTATTGTGTCCATGGGGGTGGTGTTTTATAAAGGTTCATAACTAATGTTAACACCACTCCTTCATTGTGTGGCCTATATACATAATTGACTCTTGCCTCATGACACCTTTTGACATCAATTTCAAAGCTTGTCTTATACCCAAATTGGTAGTAATCTTTCCGCCACATTAAAGATTGTGTAGCTACCATGAATTCATTTCCCAAGCCCTTGGTATCCAAGTGCCATCGTGTCAAAAAGCATCCATTGAATTCTTGTACATTAATACATTTATAGTGTTCCTATCAAGCATAGATACATGAATACACCAATACACCCATGCATGTTATTAAATCACAAACATAAAAAAGAAAACAATTGATGGCAATGTCTTAAAATATATGTATGCCTCAAACCATTTTAACTAATTCAAAGTTTGTCACTTACACGCACACACACATGTTCTAAGAGTATGCAAACCGGTGATTAGAAAACCATTATTATATTTTGATGTCTCCTTTGAAATCGACCCAAGGTCA
Organism: Dipteris shenzhenensis; assembly: GCF_047967505.1. NCBI lineage: Eukaryota > Viridiplantae > Streptophyta > Polypodiopsida > Gleicheniales > Dipteridaceae > Dipteris > Dipteris shenzhenensis. The sequence continues at coordinate 11,688,787 of NC_141619.1, forward strand.
ATTTGGAATGTCTTACAACATGTGATGATCACCCATGATAATAGTTTCAAATCGACCCAAACTCAATTAGCACACTCTGTGTGTGTGTGTGTGTGTGAATTTACAAAGCGTAGAACATGTGGTGAACACCACATCTTAGCACTTCTCAACTCAGCCCAAGCTCAATTTGCAATCTCTTAAAGATAAAAGTACTTAAAGATAAACGTAAAGATAATAATAATGACACTTGGAAATAAAGTGAAGAAATCTATTGTGTAAATAATTTAAAGCTACGTAACGCTTGAGAGGAGAATATGTGTTGTCACCAATCGAACAAGTAGCAAGGAGAGAACGAGTGACGCTAGTAGAAGGAGGCAACTCCATAAAAGACTGTGTGAAGAGAGACACGGGTGGTGGCTAAGCTGCCCATAAGCAAGGGCCCAAGTGTTGAAGCAGCTATGAGACAATACCACAAGGGAGTCAACAGCAAAACAAACCACAAAGAGTAGAAGTAGGTGCTAAGAAGACATGTTGAGAAAGAGGTAAATCCTGCACTAGAGATCAAGACAAAGGAGAAGCAAGGGAACATAAACTTTCTCTATGTAAACAACCACCAAGCATATACATAACTGCATGTGAGGAGAGATGAATGAAGTAACGAATGGAGATAAAAACTCGAGCCATCAAGAGCAAAGAGAAAGAATGAAGGGACAGCTAGGAGAACTTGCAAATTGAGGACAGTGAGCAGTGACCATCAAAGGCAACAAAAAGTGAAGGCAAAGGCATCACAATGCGTTGTCACTTCAATATGTAGAGGTCCCAATTATTTAAAGGGTTTCTCCTCCCAAAACCAAAGGTGTCTTGACAAATAGCTCTATCAAGATGCTAATATAGGGAAAAAAAAGTAGTATATTTAACTGAAATCACATATTTTAACTGAAGGGGGGGGCTTAATTAAAGGTAAGTAGGGAGGAATTTTCTATAGTTAATAAGTGGGTTGTGAGGAAAAGGGGGTTTGTGTACATATGATAAGTGTGCAATTTGTGTGTGTGTGTGTGTGGCACAACTACAAATTGGGATTTCCATAATTAAGGGGATTCTTTTTATATAAAAAAGTCTAAGTGTGTGTGCGTGTGAGTGGGGGGGTTGAAGGTGCCAATGGAATTTAAATAATTCATAAGGGAGAGTGAAAATTTATTTTGGCACATAAGTGTGAGTGTGTTGGAGAAAAAGGAATGGGAGGAAAGTGTAAGTTGGAATAAATAAATAGAAAGGAGAGGGGTATGGAAGAGGGGGAAAAGATACTTAAATTTAAAGAAATCATATATTCTAAATGAAAGGGGAGGGGTAGGGTTAATAATTATAAACAGTGTAAGAAACTTAATTAGAACTTGTTTATAATTATAAATTATGAATAGGCTGAGAACATTCTAAAGGTTATTTGTATTAATAAGAAGTTTTCACTTGGGAGGGATTATTTTGTGTAAATAATAAGTGGGGAGTGAGGGAAGGGGTGTGGGGATTAATAATATAAGGGTACATATTCTATCAAAGAAAGGGAATTTGCGTGTGTGGGTATGTGCATGTGTGTTTGTGCATGTGTGTATCTGTAAGGTATAGAAAATGTGTGTGTGTGTGTGTGTGTGTGTGTGTGTGTGTGTGTGTGTGTGTGTGTGTTTTCAATAAAAAAATGTGTGTGTGTGTTTGTCTTCTAAGAATATGTGGACCTTATCATAAACTAACACTTCTCAAATCGACCTTATGTAGATTTGATGCTCTTAGAGAATATGTGTATGTCAATGCTGTCACTACTAAAATCGACCTAAGATCACTTTGAAATCTATAGGCATTATGCTTTGCAATGCCGTAGTGTGTGTGTGTGTGTGTGTGTGTGTGTGTGTGTGTGTGCGCGTACGTGCGTGTGTGTGTTTAGATTAAAAGTCCCATCAATAATTGAGCCATACAATTAATTCCATCAATTGGATAAAAAGTTTAAAATGGAATACATATAAGGAAAAAATGTTTGAGACATCTAAGTTGAAAAATGTAACTAGAGTTTGCAAAAATTCCGATCAAATTAAGAATGTTTAATAATATTGAGTTTGACAAACATAATATTGAAAAAAGATGTGGAATCCTTAGGTAGTCCAAGTTCCGATGTCGGGGTCCACTTACCTACCACCATCCAAACAAACTAGGTGTTAGAACATCATAGTTATGTTTGGGTAGACAGGTAATGCATGTTTTCCCCCCCTTGTTATTGCTTTACCTAGAAATTTAGACAACCATATGGATTCTTAGATAATTTAAAAAAACAATTTAGCCACAAGTGAAGTTTAAGTCACAAGTGAGTAAGAAGCGAATGAGTGCATGGGTTAAGAAGGGATTAGAGGAGGTATGGGACAATTAGTGGGCTTGGTATGTAGGGTGGTTAAAAGGAAAGTGTAAAGGGAAGATTTCACGGGGGTACATAAAATAATAATTCGTACTTAAGAAAGGGAATTTGTGTGTGTGGGTATGTACATGTGTGTCTGTGCATGTGTGTGTCTGTAAGGTATAGAAAATGTGCATGTGTGTGTGTTTTTAATTTAAAAAAAATGTGTGTGTGTGTGTGTGTGTGTGTCTTCCTAGAATATGTGGACCTTATCACAAACTAACACTTTTCAAATCAACCTTATGTAGATTTTATGCTCTTAGAGAATATGTGTATGTCAATGCTGTCACTACTAAAATCAACCTAAGATCACTTTGAAATCTATAGGCATTATGCTTTGCAATGCCATTGTGTGTGTGTGTGTGTGTGTGTGTCTGTGTGTGTGTAGATTAAAAAGTCCCATCAATAATTGAGCCATACAATTAATTCCATCAATTGGATAAAAAGTTAAAAAAGGAAAACATATAAGGAAAAATGTTTGAGACATCTAAGTTGAAAAATGCAACTAGAGTTTGCAAAAATTTTGATCAAATTAAGAATATTTAATAATACTGAGTTTGACAAACATAATATTGAGAAAAGATGTGGAATCCTCAGGCAGTCCAGGTTCCGAGGTCGGGGTCCACTTACCTGCCACCATCCAAACAAACTAGGTGCTAGAACATCATAGTTATGTTTGGGTGGACAGGTAATGCATGTTTTCCCCAGCTTGTTATTGCTTAACCTAGAGATATAGACAACCATATGGATTCTTAGATAATTTAAAAAGACAATTTAGCCACAAGTGAAGTTTAAGTCACAAGTGAGTAAGGAGTGAATGAGTGCATGAATTAAGAAGGGATTAGAGGAGGTATGGGACGATTAGTGGGATTGGTATGTGGGGTGGTTAAAAAGAAAATGTAAAGGGAAGATTTCACGAGGGTACATAAAAGAATAATTCCTACTTAGGAAAGTATATGTGTGTGTATGCATGTGGTTGTGTGTGTTCGTGTGTAAAGAAATAAGTGTCTATGTGTGTGAGATACATTTACTAATCAAATTTATTTATTTATTTTCTCTGTGTGTGTGTGTGTATGTCCCACTACCCCCAACCCACAAGGTAAGACCACATGATGGGGAGTAAGCCCACCTGTAGAACTTACTTCCCACCTACTGATAATAAGTGAATAAAAGTGGATTTGTATGATAAGTATCAAAATGAAAAAATAATGCCAATAGAAATGCATAAACCACTTTTGGAAAATACATATAAAAATTAGTAAAAAATAAGGTGGATCACAACATGACTAGGGATTATCCATGCTAAAGAATTATCCAATGGATGTGAATTAATTGTATGGCACTAGCGTGAGCAAAGGCTAGTTGGGAAATCAAAGTGTGTGTTTAGATTAAAAAGTCCCATCAATAATTGAGCCATACAATTAATTCCATCAATTGGATAAAAAGTCAAAAAAGGAAAACATATAAGGAAAAAATGTTTGAGACATCTAAGTTGAAAAATGCAACTAGAGTTTGTAAAAATTCTGATCAAATTAAGAATTTTTAATAATATTGAGTTTGACAAACATAATATTGAAAAAAGATGTCGAATCCTCACGCAGTCCGGGTTCCGAGGTTGGGGTCCACTTACCTGCCACCATCCAAACAAACTAGGTGTTAGAACATCATAGTTACGTTTGGGTAGATAGGTAATGCATGTTTTCCCTAGCTTCTTATCACTTTACCTAGGAATATAGACAACCATACGGATTCTTAAATAGTTTAAAAAAACAATTTAGCCACAAGTGAAGTTTAAGTCACAAGTGGAGTAAGGAGCGAATGAGTGCATGGGTTAAGAAGGGATTAGAGGACGTATGGGACAATTAGTGAGCTTGGTATGTGGAGTGGTTAAAAAGAAAGTGTAAAGGAAAGATTTCACGGGGGTACATAAAAGAATGATTCATAGTTAGGAAAGTATACATGTGTGTGTGTGCATGTGTGTGTGTGTGTGTGTGTGTGTGTGTGTGTTCATGTGTAAAGAAATGTATGTGTATACGAGATACATTTACTAATCAAATTTATTTCTTTCTTTTGTGTGTGTGTGTGTTTAGATTAAAATGTCCCATCAATAATTGAGCCATACAATTAATTCCATCAATTGGATAAAAAGTTAAGAAAGGGAAACATATAACGAAAAAATGTTTGAGAATCTAAGTTGAAAAATGCAACTAGAGTTTGCAAAAATTTCGATCAAAATTAAGAATTTTTAAAGGAGGTATGAGATGATTAGTGGGCTTGGAATGTGGGGTGGTTAAAAAGAAAGTGTAAAGGAAAGATTTCATGGGCGTACATAAAAGAATAATTCATAGTTAGGGAAGTATTCATGTGTGTGTGTGTGTGTGTGTGTGTGTGAAGAAATAAGTGACTGTGTGTGTGGGATACATTTACTAATCAAATTTAAATTTATTTATTTGTGTGTGTGTGTGTTTATAAGTCCCATCAATAATTGAGACATACAATTAATTCCATCAATTGGATAAAAAGTTTAAAAAAAGAAACATATAAGGAAAAAATGTTTGAGACATCTAAGTTGAAAAATGCTACTAGAGTTTGCAAAAATTTTGATCAAAATTAAGAATTTTTAATCATATTGAGTTTGACAAACATAAAATTGAAAAAAGATGTCGAATCCTCAAGCAGCAGTCCAGGCTCCGAGGTCGAGGTCCACTTACCTGCCACCATCCAAACAAACTAGGTGTTAGAACATTATAGTTACATTTGGGTAGACAAGTAATGCCTGTTTTCCCTGACTTGTTATCTCTTTACCTAGAATATAGACAACCATATGGATTTTTAGATAATAAAAAAAACAATTTAGCCACAAGTGAAGTTTAAGTTACAAGTGGAGTAAGGAGCAAATGAGTGCATGGGATAAGAAAGGATTAAAGGAGGTATGGGATGATTAGTGGGCTTGGTATGTGGGGTGGTTAAAAAGAAAATGTAAAGGAAATATTTCACAGGGGTACTTAAAAGAATAATTCATAGTTAGGGAAGTATTCATGTGTGTGTGTGTGTGTGTGTGTGTAAAGAAATAAGTGTCTTGTGTAAAAAAGTCTAACTTATCAAGCAATTACCAGAATAAATTAATTAGACAAAGAATTAAAAGGAAAACATTAAAAGAAATTGAATTACTTTGAACATAGCAATTTGGTTGACTCTTTGAAAACATTAATTTGAATTAATTAGTTTACATTATAGTGTAAGTTTTACTACAAAGGCAGCAAAGAAAATTTAAATTTAGATAATAATTAAGAAAATTACTTTAAGGGACACCAAAATTAGATGATAACTACAAAAAGCTAAAGGAATTACAATTAGGTGAGGGGGGTCATCCACACCCTCCCTAAAAATAACCTAAAAGTATTAAATAAGGAACTATCCTTCATCATCTTTTTAACACATAAATTATTATAATAGGTTATATACATATACAAAAAGTGAAAGAAGGCAAATTTTTCAACTACCAAGGGAGTTTAATGGTTAAAAGAAGGAAAATAAGCAACAAAAAACCCAGTTAACCCTATAGTTGACTACACAAAAGAACCTTAGAAGGGATGAATACTTAAGAGCACCTTTATGATAAGGTCTTTTTTTTTTTACATGTGTCTAAAGCAAGTAATACCACACCTTATCACAGGACTTCAAAGAAAATGAAGACTCATGACAAGTTGACATGCAAGGTGGAAGCACGGAGTGAACAAGACTTGGAGATGGGAGTGATCAAGAAATGTGTGCATCATCCTTCTTTGTCTTGTTGTGTGTTTTTAAGTTACACTCAACGGCGTGAACCAGCTTTGATTACCTTTGCAGGTAAGCACCGTAGAGAAGCTATATGAAAGCATAAGGAAAGCTACGGGTGAACGCCTCAGAGAAGGAAGAAGCACTACGAATAGTACGAATCCCATTAATAAACATCGAAGTGTACCTATTAAACAGCTATGTCAACAAAGAAATGGTGAATCCCGACAAGTCTTTACGCTATATGGTAAGTTGAAAAGACTAGTCAACTAATACTGAGCTATCTTTTTTTTTTAACATGTATCTAAAGCAAGTAATACCATGCCTTATCACGTGACTTCAAAGAAAATGAAGACTTGTGACAAGTTAGCATGCAAGGTGGAAGCACGGAGTGAACAAGACTTGGAGAAGGGAGTGATCAGAGTGATCAAGAAATGTGCATGTCATACAAAGAGGGAGAGGGAGAGGGAGAGGGAGAGAGAGAGAGAGAGAGAGAGAGAGAGAGAGAGAGAGAGAGAGAGGTTCATAAAGACAAAGAAAGAAAGGGATGGAGAGAGACAAAAAGAGATGGAGAGGGAGAAAGGGAGAGGGATAAAGGGAGAGGGAGAGGGAGAGATGGAGACAGACAGAGAGGGAGAGGGGGATAGAGAGAGAGAGAGAGAGAGAGAGAGGGGGGGGGGGGCAAGAGAGGAAGGGGTTCATAAATATAGGGAGAGAAAGGGAGGGAGAGAGACAGAAAGAGAGGGAGAGGAGGAGGGAGAGGGAGAGGGAGAGGTGGAGACAGACAGAGAGGGAGAGGGAGACAAAAAGAGAGGGCGAGAGAGGGACAAAAATAGAGGGAGAGATAGATAGAAAGAGAGGGAGAGGGAGAGGGAGAGAGTGAGAGGGAGAGGGAGAGATGGAGATGGAGATGGAGATGGAGATGGGGATGGAGATGGAGATGGAGATGGAGATGGGGGGGGGTAATTTTTATTGGTTTTATTTTTAGAAACCCTTTATATAAAAAGCATTACTTAAAATCATTTTCAAATTCATTGTTCATGGTCCAACTTCCAACAGCCTTTTTTTTTGTCTTCCCAAGCATCCTTCTTTTCCCACATCCTTCTTTTTTGTCTTCCCAAGCATCCTCCCAAACTCATGGCTTCCCCTAGATAAAACTTTAGTAGTTGGATTTCATCTATTCATAGGCAAGACTTAGCAGAGAAAATTTACCCTATCTTTTGCAAGCCACTCAATCTCGAATCACGCTTGAGATCTTTCCTTCCTATCAATAATCCCTCTCTTCAGTTTACTGATAGACTTCTCCATGGGAAATTTGTCATCATTGCTGCCTCCCCTCACCAATGGGCCCCATTGGATATTTTGAGATCTCTGCGCTAACTTCAAGAAGAATTAAGGTAGGGCCATGAAAAAGGTCCCTCTCTCTCTCTTTGTGATTTTGCTATTCCCCTCAGGGATGCTTCATCTTCTCCCATTCATCTGATAGAGAGAGATGCAACCCTTGTTGTTCTCTTCACAACTAGCAAGTTTGATGAGGATGTCCAACAACAACACGAGGGTCCTTCTGTATCCACAAGCAGTGGAGCAGGTCCATCCACAAGTGGTGGAGGCGTCGAGGTGAACCTAGACATGGAACCTGAGGAGCATGTTGTAGACCTAGCCAAAGAGCAATTTGAATGTCAGATCATCGTATTAGCCTATCTAAGTCATGCATGCCCATCCTCCACTTATAATCCTGACAAGGCAGCCACACCTCGCATCAGTTGATCCAATCACTATTGAGGATCAAGAATACCTTACCCTTTAAGAAGTGATGGAGGAAACTCATCTTTGAGAGGATGAGGTACTATTCTTGGTTGAAAATGGCATGTGCAAGGATATCATTGACTTCAGTGCTCCCATCGATCCAAAAGTCAATGAGATAGCGTGCTATGATGACTCAAGCCTGAGTGATTTATAGAGGCAATCCGTCTCACATAGAAGGCAATTGAGGATGCCAAGCAGCTATCGAACTACTGGATGTTAGAGGAGAAATTCATGGATTTGCAGAGATCGTTGTTCAGAGACAAGGATGAAGAAGTTGGCACCTTGACTCAAGAAGAAGTGCAAGACCAACCACAGAGGGGATCCTAGTTGGACACTATAGCTGATACCCAATGCGATGAGGCAGAAAAGGTATGTATCTTTGAACCCTTAGGGTTTAGGGTTTATTTTCATCATTTGATTCATAGCATCTATATACTTTGGTAGGGAATCAAAACTAGGGTTTAGGGTTTAGCATAGCAAAACCCAACACCTCACAAATAGCAAAACCCAACAACTAGGGTTTAGGGTTCCAAGTGAAATGCAAAAACCTATAAATATTGCAACTCATATATAGCAAAACCAACCAGGGTTTAGGGTTCCAAGTCAAAAAAAAAATCAATTTTCCTTGAATCCATGTACTCCAATGTCCCTGGAAAAGCATGGCATAAGTCTACAGAGTAGGCCCTAGTTGCATGATGTTGGATTTCATACTTCCAAGGCTCTGTTGGGGCTTAAAACTTGTCATGTGATGTTTAAAGGACATTGGGCCACCTGGGTTCAATAAAAATCAAAAACAGATTTGTTCACTTGAAAAATCAAAAATAAAAGTACTCACTTTTGAAAACCCTAATTTATCCTACCATAAATATGTTTTATAATCACAAATCAAGTTCCAGTATGTTGATGTAAGATGTTCATTCTAGGATATTTTGTGGATTGACGAATATGCTAGTCGCAAGGGTGGAAGCAGAGGATCCTCTAGGGGAGGGATGGCATCAATTGGACAATATATTGACAAAGTGGCCCAAAACATTTTGGTCTTCCATCAGCAGTTATCACCAGATGGAAAATTAAGCATTATGAATTTTAGGGTCCTTAGTCGAATGGTAAAAATGAAGCCTATCATTACACTGCAGATCTTGTTGTTCTGATAAATTGCAGTGTTGCTTTATTTTTATTCTCAGACACACCGTTCGGACCGCTAGCATCATAGCATCATAGCCATCACAGGGCTAGCTAGGATCGAGGATTACCAAAAGGCGAGCGACAAAAAGCAAGCGAGCCAAAAAAAGCGAGCAATAAAAAACAATAAAAGATTTATAAATCCCCCATTTCAGTAGTAAAAAATAATAACTTATTCAAAAGTCCATATGTTTCCTCAATGCTAGAAGGTTAAATATGCATATAACTTTCTGAGCCACTAATACTAATTTCACATCATCCATTAGATAGTTTATATGTTCAATTTCCAATTCATTGTTTGTATTAAAGACAAACCCTACAGTAACTGCAATCAAGTTCTCTCTTTCCACTAGAGTAATTGAGATCATCAATGCAACCTTCCACACAGGTGGGGTGTTTCCAAGGACTCCTTGCATGGATTAGTCTAGATTCCATGCATATGTAAATGCTTAGGTTTTTTAACTCTGTTCACTCTTGGAATGAAACCCATGTTTCTTTGTTACTGGAAAAATATCCTTCCCTAATGATTTATTCTTAGCTCCCACTAATCTAACCAATGCAAATTAACCACAAATTCATATTTTGGTGCATTAAATTTTACTAGATGGTGCACAAAGACATGATAATCATCTAAAGTATGCCTTGCCATTTGATTTGATATGTAACATGACCTTGTTTGGACTTGTAAATCAAAAGATACAAGGATGTGAAAATGTCCTCTTAACGCGCTCCCTGTTTTGGCCCAAAAGAGGGCATTTTCACATCCTTGTATTTTTGCAAGATGTCAACATATGATTTTTTTGGCCCAAAAGATGAGTTTTTAACATCCCTACATCTTTTTATTGTCAAATATAAATGGCATAATGTTACATATCAAATCAAATGACAAGGCATGATTTAGATCAATATCATGCCTTTTTGCACCATCTAAAAAAATTGTGTGCATCAGAATATGAATTTTGTGAGATTCTGTCTAATTTTTTGCACCAAGTTTAAAGCAAGGTTTCCCATAATGGGGAGCGAGAAGACATTGTCTATTTTGGTTTTAAAAAACCCAAATTTTAACATCCTCTACCTTTTAATTGCACTTTGGGGATCACTCTTCATAAACCCATAAAGCATGTGCAAGCAAGCATGTGATAAAAATTACCCCTATTCTTGCAATTTACATTTTGTCATGTAAATGGTTGAACCCATGTATGTGTTTACATTTTAAAATATCTACATATATAAATTACATTAAGTTGCTATTTTATAAATCCCCTCATGCACACAAGCAAAAGTCCCCCTACTAAAAAAGACCCCTCAATGCACAAAAGTGGTATGTTACATGTTTATGAGTGACCCCCCAGGATAATTGCCAAACCCAAATGGGGTCATGTTACAATAGTCCTTAACTTTAGACTACTCAATTTCAAGAAATGTGACACATAACCACTCTTTTGAATACTTTATACTTCAAGCAATTATTTTATAAAAAACTTAGATTCTTTCTTTGCTTGCTTGATTTTCCAATCACTTCAACTAATTGTCACTCACTTTTTTGGGCTTACTCACTTTTTCTCGCTCGCTCTATTGATTGCCTTGCTAGGATCACTAATCCCCAATGAAATCATTCAACCCTCTCTTCTTAGATGAGCCAACAAAGAGGGTGCAAAACCTAGTAGAAAGAAGTGTAGGCTAGAGTGAAAAGGGCCCTAAAGGACTTATCTTTGTAAACTCACTTCGATGAAATAAAGACTTACAATTTTCAATTTATTTCTTTCTATTATTTCCTTTCTTTGAATTGCATGTAAGTTAAATTGAGGTTGCAAAGTTAAAGGCAAAATATTATTTTCTTTTTTCATATTGCATTTAAGGAAATCAAAAATCGCAATAACAAAGACAAAGACTACAAATGTTGTAATAAAGAACACTTTATTATATTGAAATTATTGCATGTAATGAAATTGGATATTGTAATGACAAAGACATAGACTGAAAGTGTTGTAAAAAAGGACACTTTATTATATTCAAAGGTGAAAAATACAACATTGAGAAGCATCCAAGTTGTAATTCATACACCATCTCCAACAATCGCCCAAGGTAGAGTAAAAAAACAACCCTAAGTATTCTTAAGACGTACGATAAACTGCATATCCTTTGCAGTAACTCTTACCTTGCTCCTATGGATAGCAGCCAGTTGGAAATCATTGAAGAGGTCTACCATGTAGGCCCCAAATGTGTGCTGTAACCTAAGAAGGGCATCTGCTGAAATCCGCCAAGGGGCCTCCCCCACCCCTGCCACCCCCCGTCTCCGATACCAAGAGAGGGGGATGGGGATCAGGGGCAAGTGGGAGGGGGTGTTGGAGTGTGGGAGTGGAGAGCTCTTCAAACAATGAAATGAAAATGAGACCTAATTCCTTTATATAGGGCCCATAATGATAATTTTTTAAAATACATATTTTTAACATAAGATCCCTCTTATCTCCCTCTCCCTTTGCAACCTTTTTCTCTTCACCCTGCCTCTCCCTCTCCCTTTGCGACCATGTCCTCTATGCCCTGCCTCTCCCTCTCACTGATTCACCACCCTCTCCTTGTCCTATCCGCACCACCTCTCCCTCTCCTCTTCGAAACTACCTTTTCCCCCTACCTTCCAACCTTATGCTCCACCTCGCTCACCACCTCTCCTCTCTCCACGTCTGCATCACCTTCACCACTGCCCTCTCCACTACCCTCAAAATTTCCTTTCTTTATTGCAATTCCTTTGCTTTATGTAGGGCCCAAAACCCTAATTTTTAAAAATATTTCTTTTCAACATAAACTCCAAAAGCATAGAATTGGCACAAGCCAGAGCTGCAATTTACATCAAACAACTCAAAATTTTCCTTTTCATAGCCTTGATACATTTTGACTTTACTGCACATCACATAACAAAAATTACAAATAAATTTTGAAATTTATGAATGGGCATCCACATTGAAAGAGTCTACACCATCAATTTCATCTGACTCCACCCATATGTGCCCTTCTCTATAACGGGTTGCGTGCCACCTTGCATGATTTTGTCTTGCATTTGATGAATTGTATATGCTCAGTGTTAACATCTCGCATTGCATGGGACACTGAGGACTCTTTGAATGCTAGTCTTGCAGTTGCTCTTATTTCAAAACATCTGTACCACCATTGAACCAATTGAACCATCATGCTTGACTTAGTTATACCACTTCTATGTTGGGTCGTTCTATTATACACACAATGCACTTGCCAATGCGATCTTTCCATGCCACACTCCAATGCTTCCATAATGCCATGCCATGTATGGTGCATGGGCATACAAAATGTGCTACAAAAAAAGAAAAAAAGTTAATAAGTATGGGAACAATCAATATGTACATCTTAACATGTAAGTTAAGATTACCATGTACTATGTGAAATGATTCTTTCCCCAAGCGGTCTCTATATTCTAGCTAAAGTCATTCACATCATTGATGAAACAACACAAATCATCATCTTCAAAGCTTTTCTTTTGTAGCAAATGTACCAAGCTATCAAGAGCTAACCAATTTCGAGCTTTTTCCAATCTTTTTTTCCCCTTCCCCCCTCATGCACAATAGGCATAGTGTAGCTTTCACCATACATCAAACTCATCCGCACGTTTGAGGCTATCATTCTTTTTCTTTGCAAAAAGAAATTTTAAAGCCTTGACACCTTCAAAACTTGGCTTACAAGGAACATTGTTTGTTTTTCCAGACCTTTTCTCATCTTTATAATCTTTACTTGCCTAGAGTGTAATCCCATATCTAAAAGCACCTTTTCAATTCTCGTAATCATACTCTCAATTTCTTGTTGGGGCTTTAAGTTATATGCATCAATGATATACAAGTGCACCAGCTTTTTAATTATTCTAATAATAGCATGAAGGGCACAAATGTGTGCTATCTCAAGAGGAATTTCAAGGATTGGGCTCCATGATGGATCTTTCCATGGAACATCATAATCCAGTGCCTTAGTTCACTCGATCTCGCAAGTCCACAAGCCCATTGCTTTAGATTCTTTTTACCTACCTCTGTAATGGTACTCTTGTTTGCATGCACAATGGACAAGGATGCCTTGTATTTGCTCCATGTGCCACATTAAACATACATTTAATAGTCTTGAGGTCATGCCATTCTACATAGTAGGATCCACAACCCTCAACTTCAAGTAGCTCACCATTGTTATGATTTTTGATCATACTAAGGGTATCAGCCTAGTCAAAGAACCAATTCAAAATTGAATGTGACTCATTTGGAACCTGCAAAACCAACTCACACTCTATTTTAAAATATTCTAAGCATTTTCCATTACCAAATCAAAATTCAAATTTCCATGGTACCTCAAAAGCAGCCAGCCACAATCTCCTGTTCTAATTGCACGCTGCATGCCTTGCATCATCAAGCTCAACTTGAAGGTCCAATATTCTATTCATCAATGTCAAACTGACTCTTTCTAATTTTTTACCTTTGACAACCTCACTTTCATCAAGCTTCAGTATAATCTTTATTTGATCATTGCATTCTTCCACAGGCATATCATAAAACTTCACCATCGCCTACAAAACTCTTCAAACATCCATTACAAAGTTGTTGTTGACTGTGAGTTCCAGTTTTTTGGACTCTCTAGCCTTCCCTTTCATATTTATCATACTACATTGTAACATACTAAGGCTCACCAACTAAATCAAGTACACCCAAATTCAGAGCATGCCTTGCCTTATCAACATCAATTGGTTTTGGAAGCGAAGCTTTAACTTTTCCTCCTACAGAAAGGCATGCTTTCTTTAAGCTCTCAAACATGAGACGATATGCCCTTCTACTTATCCCAGTAGTATCACAGACTCCCTATTTGTATTGAATTGCTCCATAACTTTTCTCATTGACTCATATCTTATCTCTGATTCTAGGATTTTGAATTTGGGATATTGTATAGCAGACTCCAACATTTTTTTTGTAAACACTTCTCCCATAGCACCGGAGTGTTCATCATGGAAAAGCATAAGTCCTAAAACAATCCTGCAAGTCCTCACACCCTTGTTCTTGGATATTTCATCGATTGGATGCAATTTCCTCTTACGAAGTCTTGGACCCATAGGAGTATCCTTCATGAATGCTAATGTTTTTTCCCAAAAGTGAAGGATTATATTAATAATCTCAATTTGTCAAGTTATACAACTTCTCTGAACATACCCCTAGGAAATACAATATAGGGTATAGTTAACAAGATATCTAGTAGCATTGTCTGCATACTAAAAAACTGTAGCATGTCATATGAGATGCTATAGCTAACAAAACCATTATAGCCAGAAAGCTACATCAGGGAAACTGTTGCAAAAGTGAGATATTTGTTATGGAAATAGTGTATCAAAAAAACTCGAAGCGGTAAACCTGTAGCAAGATAGAAGTAGGAGGGCAATCTGAGCAACATGTTGCCTCTTCCGGAAGCTCCTCTTTTGGCATGAAACATGAAGTAACCTTGAGAACAATCATACCCGGGATGAAAGGATAGGGGCAAGTATTCTTTGTTCCGCATTTAGAAATAGGTTCAGGGCAAGTCGTCTCTTCATGTGGCTAATGCTTTTTCTAATTTCTTGATCTCATCTTTAAGAGAGGTGTTTTGCATCTGTAAGTGAATTACATTTATAGTGTGTTCTCCCAACTAAGCATCTAATGTCTGAACCTTGTAATTTTTATTTTGTATATCATCATACCATCTTTCTTTGCAGCCATTTAAACACTTGTAGCTTGCATAGATGATACCAAATGCTAATTCCAAGACTCTAACATTGCAATCCTTTTACCTTTTTTGTTAAGCAAAGATTCATACTGGGTTTGAATGCTCCTTGCTCCATGAGCAATCAACCTTTTACAATATCCCACCAAACCATTCTCACCCTTACAAAGAAAATTTATTAAGCTGGTCAACCCATGGAATTGAGGGGCCTGACAAGTTTGTGGATCTACTGGATATATCTTCCCATATACCCATAAATCCATATGTGTTTTTCCTTGATTTCAAAGAACTACCAAATCACTTTCACTTGCAAAGGAGGTTCGTTCCACTTTAGAAATGGTGCATTTCCTGCGTCAATTTGAAAATGGAGGTCCACCTTTTTCTTTTTCTTTTTCTTGAGGGCCTCCATGGTTTCATAAACTTTACACCTAACATAATAAAATATTGACATCAGCAAATAGCATATATATTCAACACACAAAACTAATACCACATACACAGATCACATAAATAATAAATAAAAACATAGTAAGACACTTAACTTAGTAGATTACATGATACAATTCAATATCACAAACATAGTTAAATAATTCAATAAATCAGAATTTAAAACAAACTATATCAAAATGCTTTGAAAAGTAATAAATAACAATAACATCAGCACAAATACATGATAAAATCATAGAAAACAAAACTAATATCACATGCAAATATATCACACGAAATAAATTTACTTGCATTTATAAAATTTAGAGAAACACTTGACTTCATAAATCATAAATAATCAACACAAATCACATATGAATACTACAAACATTGTTAACTACTATCATTTTTTTTTTTTTTAATGAATGAACAATACTTGATTATTGAAATAAGGATCTTTGGAGAAAAAATGTAATCAAACTTGTTCTCCTCAGTGGACCCTCTTGTATTCCAAGAGGCTGAAGTTGATGGATCTTGCTTCAAATAAAATCATATGCTCCCAAACATCTCCAAATCTATTTCAAACAATCTTGTGTAGAAAACTATACATAGTAAGAGTGTAGTGACTACTCTTTTACTATTACACTATTTTTCTTGTAAGAAAGCCTTTTCGAGCTCACTTTTCATGAAGTTTCTTTCAAAACAAACAAATCTTTCAACATTTTCAAACAATGTAGCAAAAGAAAGCAACACAACTACACAAAATGAAGTACAAAGTAGTAGTTTCTTCAAAGTTGCATCATTCAAATTAAAATCTCATCATTTCCACTGTCTTGCATTGTTCCAAAGGATATCTCACCTCAGCCTCCACGAAGCTATTTGGATAGATCCCAAAAGTTCACAAGCTCTTCGAAATCATGTTACTCTAACCTCAACCTCCATAAAAACTGCTTATATAAATCTCACAACTTCATAAGCTCTTCAAAATTTTAAATCTTGTCAGTTCCACTATCTTGCATTGTTCCAAAGGATATCTCACCTCAACATCCATGAAAGCTTCTTGAATAGATTTCAAAACTTCACTAGATGTTTGAAATCATGCCCCCTTACAGACTAGTGTTGAGAGATGGGCAAAAGAAAGATTGATTTTCATGCATAAGCAAGTGTAATGCCTGAACGTCAATCTTCTTTCATCCTTTCTCAAAGGGTCTCATCCAATAGCTCCTTCTAAGCTTAAAACACCTTGCATCATTCATGCTTCATCTAAAACATTGATTTCCTTGAATTTCTTCACAAAAATTATTTGAGATTGTAAGAGAATCTTAGATGAGAGAAGAGGTGGTAGGATTTGAAAGAAAAGCACCCAAGATAGAGCAAGAAGAAGACAGGGTGAATCTTGTTTGAAAATCTTCAAAGTTTTAAAAGAATGAAAGTGAAATGGGAGGGAAATGCAAGTAAAGAAGGAAAATGATGAGATTTGGCATGAGATTCCATCCCCTAAAAGAGAGATACAGATAAAAAAGCTTCCAACTCAAAAGAAAGGCAGGGATTTGAAAACAAGGTTGGAGCAATAAAAATTGAAATGGAGCTCAGAAATGAGGGAGAGGGAAGAAAAATGAGAGAGAATGAGAGGAGTGTGGCAGTTGAATGGGAGGATTTGGTTTGAGGACAAATGGTGCAAGTTTGTTGAGAAACTAGGTTTTCAAGTTTGGTTATAGCTCAAAAACTTGATGGGAGAGTTGAGGCAGTAGCAAGTGGGAGGTCTACATCAAGCTTTGGTCCACTGAATAAAGAAATAGGAAAGTCAAGCCATTTTCAATATTCTATTGCCCTCCACTAGCCAATATTTTACTTAGTTTCATTCACCTCATCCTTCCATATCACCATCCCAAGGGCTCTCTAACAGGGCCCTTTTTTAGTCCAAATGTTTGTAATGCTAGCTCCAAGGCTTCTTCTTGGCTTCTTATCATACACGATGTTTTAATTTGATGTCACATGATATTCAACATAGATCACTAAGGAGCCTCCATCATAATAACTCTACTGTAATTATCCCTTACATGTAAACCTCCCCTCCTCCAAACACTTCTTTTACAAATCAATCAAACACAATTATGACAAATTATCACAATTTTTATGGACTACACACCCTCTCATCAATTTTTGAGGCTTAATTCCCCAAATTTTTACTTAAGTTGATGTATCCTATGGAAATTAAATGGGCAACACATTTGCTCTAATCTTGTCTAATGGTCATGAGACTTTTCAAGGTTGTTTGTCTCAACCACCTACATAGCCTTACAAGATTTTGTGGACATCTAATATCGTCACATGTCTATATGGGGTACAAATACTCCATCTCTAAACCAAAAAGTTTTGATGGGACATAAGCATGCAAAATTGGGCCTTGATGCCCAAAATGGGGGCCAATATTGATCCAATGGAAATGAAACTCTATGATCATGTGTAAGGTATGGATACACACACGCATCAATTCTCATGGCCATTGAATCTAAATCCATTCTTCTATTTGGCATTGAGGCCCAATTTCTCATGTATATGTGCTATATGATCTTCTAGGTCCTAAAATGGTACATTTGGATCCCATTGACCCATACGATGTTCTCAAAGGGGTAGAACTTTGTAAGGGTTGTATTTTGGTCACTTATACACCCTTGCAAAATTTCATGTACATCCACAACATTGAAAAATCTATCTCGACACCTAGAATGGGAGAAAATCTAGATACAATGGCCATGA
Source organism: Dipteris shenzhenensis (assembly GCF_047967505.1). Classification (NCBI taxonomy): domain Eukaryota; kingdom Viridiplantae; phylum Streptophyta; class Polypodiopsida; order Gleicheniales; family Dipteridaceae; genus Dipteris; species Dipteris shenzhenensis. Next base: position 11,706,902 of record NC_141619.1, read on the forward strand.
ATATTTACAAGGGTAAGTTAAAGAGGGTATGTAAGGGAAGTATATACATACTTGTAAAGATTTTCATGGCCATTAATCACAAATCAATTCTCCTATTCAATTTTGACCAATTTGTCACATGAATATGCCACAAGCCCTCTTAGGTCCTAAAAGGGGGTGATTGGACACCATTGACCCATGTGATAATGTCTAATGGCCATGAAACTTTTGAAGTGTATGTATCTTAAGAACTTACACACACTTAAAAACTCTAATGGAAATCCAATAACATCACATGGGTGGATGGGGCCCAAATGCTCATGTCTAGACCAAAGAGTTGCTATGGGACATATGCATGAAAAATTGAGCCTTAATGACCAAAATAGGGTCAATCTAGGTCCAATGGAAATCAAACTTTACAATGGTGTCTATACATCCCCTATACACGTTTCTACAAAATTTAATGGCCATTGAATCCAGGGCAATTCTTGCATTCAATAGCAAGGCCCAATTAGGAACTCCTAGGCCTAAAATGGGTCATTTGGGACTCCATTCATCCATGGGATAGTTCCCAAAGGCCATAAAAGTTTGCAAGGGTGTGTATCCCAATCACTTATACACTTGGACCCCATTCACCCATGCGATAGTGCCCAAAGGCCATAAAAGTGTGCAAGGGTGTGTATCCCAATCACTTATACACCCTTATAGACTTTCATGGCCATCCAACATCATCACATGGGTGAATGGTATCCAAATCGCTCTTCTCATGACCGAATAGCTACTATGGCACATATGCATGGGAAACTAGTCTCAGTGCCCAAAATGGCTCCATATTTACATACAATTCCCCATGAAATGTTTACAAGCATATGTAACTTAGGATAGATATAAAAATCTATGAAGTTTTCATGGCCAATAAATATAAAACAATTCTCCTATATAGCATCGAGGCCCAATTTATTATCCATATGTGCCATAGGATTCTTGAATCCTATGCTAAGACATTTGGATTCCATTGACCCATCTGATGGTGTCCAATGACCATGAAAGTTTCTAAGCATGTGTATCACAAACTCTTATACACCTTTGCAAGCTTCCATGGCCATCGAACAGCATTGCATTGAGTGAATGGCATCCAAGTGCCCCATCTTAGGAATAAAGGGTGGCTATGGCACATATGCATGAGAGTTTGGGCCTTGATGCCCATATGGGGGCATTTCTAGATTTGATGGCCATTACAAGAGTGTGTAAAGTATAGATATGCACCCCCTCGTAGACCTTTTTATCCATCAAATCTAAAGCAATTCTCCTATTCAACATTAAGGCCCAACTTTCATGGCCATCCCCCCACAACATGACATAGGTGGATATGGGGTTGAAATGCCCCATTATGGACCAAAGAGTTGCCATTAATGATACATACGCACAAGAAATAGGGCCTTGATTTGATTCTCATGAAATCACCCTAATGCTTTGAAACGGCATGTATCGATCATCCCTTACACACAGCTACATTTGTTTCATTCACTTTTGGCATTAAGTTGTCATTTGAGAAGTCCTATGTTTAAAGTGGGATCAAAGTGGGATGCACATATTCACAAGGAACAACCATGCTTAAATTGTAATAATGTTTACCTATGTGCCATTACAACTATTTGGTCTAGAGATGGGACATTTGGATGCCATCCAACCATGCCATATCATTGCAAAGTTTCATGGCTATAGTATCTTATCATGCTCTACAACGATGTGCCCCTTGCTTGTAAGACAAAGACCACAACTCACAGTCCCTGCATAAATCCATCTCGCTTAGAATCGAGTAGCAACATCCCTACTAGCTTCTTGGTGCACAACATTGAATACAAAATACCAACATCTTCATAAAAAAGATAGATACTCTTAAAACACTTAGTCTAAACATCAATATTATAACATGATTTGGGGATGCTCCCCTAGATCACAAGCTGAGCACATGCTGGAATTAGAGATGAGGAATGTCCATGTTGGACACTAGAGCCATTGGTGCAATACATGTCCTATTAATAATGAGAGACCAAACAAGTAGGAACTTGTAAATTGGAGTGATAGAAGAGTGGAGGCTATTGTCCATCCTAGTAGAAAATTTGTATAACTAGAGTTAGGGTGATGCCCAAACAATTAGGTACCTATAGCATGCATGTACAAGAGCACATGATCACCTAAACACTAGAAAGTAGAAGGCCCAATCTGCATCATCAATGTCTATAAAGCAATTGGCTACAAAATCTCTAGTTCTAGTTTTGATTTTGAGCTGTCTTGGTCATCCTATACTCAATTGCTATAAGTCTTGGTTGTATAAAATTTAGGAGGGGACCACATTTCTTCATGTGGAGGACAGTTTGTTCTAGCTCTGTTATTACCCAAGGATGTGCTTTCATTATAGTAAAGGATCATATGTGACCTGTCAAGTCAACATGGGTGTTGCTGTTTTTTTGGTGTCTCGTAAGGGCTTATCCCTAGAAGAACCCCAAATATGAGCCCATGCCTCATATTAATAGACTTACACAAGGATGTCCCTAATGTAAGGCAATTGCACATAGGGATAGTACAAACCAAGGATTGTGAACAGTGAAAGACATGTACATCATGTAAGTGTCAAAGGTCTAGCTAGGAAATGAAATGTATTCTATACAAGGAAGGAATCCCTCTATATCATAATTCCATTATGTCCATCGAAACCCTTTCCTCAAGGGTGAGGGGTCCACTAGTGGGATCCAAAAGTATAATCATGATGTCATGGTTATCAACATCCTCATGATGTCATGGTTATCAACATTCTCATGCCAATGATCATGAGGATTGCATGCAAGTTTGGGCCATCTTGTTAAAGGCAATGGTTAATTGAATTATTAGAATTTCCATATTCATGGGCATCAATGACATTTATAATATTCATGTTGGCTTTTGCTCTCCACCACTGGTTCATCATGATGGTTGTCTTTCCCTCCATGCTTCTCTTTCGATCACTTTAGACAACCCTATTGCATTGTTCCCCTATTTCCAATTCAAGTTTTATTCAGGCTAGAGGAGTGAATCATAAATATTTGATGATGTGAAGGTGAGTGAAGGTGAGCGATCACAAGGTAGATATATAAAAATTCATGAGATTTTATGCATATCATTCCTTGTTTGCAAAAGAATTTATTGGGCCCTTATAGTTGCTCACATAGCTTGAGATGAGCAATAAGAAAATGAGTGACTTAGTGAGGAGGTTTTGAGAACAACTAGCATCTATTTTATGGGAGTTCATATAGGGTAACAATATGAACTTGTAGCTCAAGCATGAATCCAAATCAATCCACATCTGCTTGAGACATTACAATAGTTACCTCAGTGAAGCATTTATTTCACTAGGTTTAGTATTGTCTTACTTTCTTTTATGAAGCAATGTGCCACTTTCCATATGAATGCACTTTGAACACGTTTATTTCACACACACGCACGCGCGCGCACGAGCACGCACACACACACACACACATGCGCACACACACATGTACATGTGCATGCATGCATGCACACACACTGCACACACACACACATGCAAACTCATGCACATGCACACACACACACACACACACACAAAAGACCATAAAGAATGCAACATGAAAGACAACTACAGACCTCTAACAGATGTGGTTGTTCTTGTCTATCTAATGCTTGTGGGTGGTCTAGCTGAGCCTGTGTGTGTGCGTGGAGCCTAGAACCTTATAAAATCTTGCAAGTGGTTTTTGGAAGTCTCTAAGTGGCTTTTTTGCAAGCTTGCTGTGATTTTGGAGCAAAAAGATGATTTTTTACGATTCCCCTATTCCTTTTTATGACTGAGAGTCTGGAATGAGCAACCATTACCTAATTTTGGTGTCCATTGCATTTCAAGAGTTTGAAAACCCTTCATTCTTGAATTTGGGATCATTTCATTGGATTTCTGAATCACTGTCTCTGCTTCAACGTTTTTCTACCAATATGTTGGAACTCAAGTTTGAAGCAACCATTCGCAGATCTGTCAGATTTGGTTGACTCAGGAGGTCCTAAAACTTTTTTCTTGCTCATCATTTGCATTCTGATGGAGTTTACAAATAGATATGTGTGCTAAAACGTTTTTTGATCCATGCGTTGGACCCAATGATTGGGACCACAGTTTCCAAAACCATATGTTTCATTGTGTTTTGAAGGGCTGAAAACCCCTACATGTTAGTTCTTGCATGATCCTGTGGAGATTTGAAGAAGCTCTATTCTTTTGAGATGTCAAATCATCTCCTTTTTTCTCTGTGTCAAAAAACCATTCAAAGGTTCAATTTCAAAGTCAACTGCAAGGGTCGCCTGGCTTTTACTCCCTCATGGGATAAGATTTTGGACTTGCAAGATGATAGAAAGGAGAAATGTGCATATTTCATCACGGAGTCCGGATATGCAGTAATGTTCATGTTTTGAGGCATCTCATGATTTATTTTATAGCATCGGCCATTTCTTGAGGCCATGATTTTGGGCATACTCTATGCAGATGACTCTTGCTGCAATTTGAGCCATGTGCGCTCATTTGTGGTTTGCATTGAGTTACAGTGGATGCTTTATTGACCATTTGGATGCATTGTATGTTGGGGTAAAGGGCAGTGTGCCCACCCACTTGTACAATGCCCATGTATACTCATATATATATGAAAGAGGAATAAGCTGGAGTAGCTTTTGCTCCACCACTTTTGGTGTCTCCTATCCCTTCGTGTGAGTGCTCTCCTCTCCCACAACTGGTATCAGAGCCCATGGCGTTCGATCTACGAGGAGCTCGGGGAGAGGAGAACGGGAACTGCTTCGAGAGATCTACCGGGAGCTTGGAGATGGGTGTGGCATTGTATGCGTTGCCTGTTGCATGAAGATAGAGGTAGCTCGGCTTGGTGCTTAGTCAGCTGGCACCTGGGATATGCAATTGCGTTGGGCATTGTGGAGAGGACAACTGCAAATGCGCATTGCTTTGGTGGGCTAGAAGTTCAAGGCTGTTCGAATATTGTTTGCTCGTTGTTGGCTAACCAATGGTGGCTTTGGATGCATCGTGCATTGAGGTCATTCCAGCCGTGAAGATGTCAACTGAAGGTGCAAATCATGAAGGCCTCTTGTGGTCGCTGCTGGGAGTATGTCGCTATAGTCCCGTCGCTACAGAAAACTCTATGGTTGTGGCATTGTAGCTGGCTCTACATGAGAGTAGAGTGGTCGTTGTTGACAGCCATTCGCAGTTGGAGATGGCTTCCTGTTAGAGAACGTTGACAGTGGGCTGTGAGGCTTGAGGGAGCATGTATTCCTGTGGAGGCTTCACATTGATGAAGCTGGAGCTGCCTCAGTCTTTGGAGATGTTCCAATCTTGGCATAGTTCTTTGCCATTGTCTCTAGCTCATCTAGGAGCTGTTGGGGAGCCTCTGGATTGCATGTTTGATGCAGTTGAATGCTTGGGGGATAGCCGGTGTTGCATTTGAGGTCTTGGAGCTGAGCATTGGCTGATTTTGGTCTCTTTGCGGGACATTTTGCAGAAGTACGCCTTGTGGACATTGTGTGGGATATGTGCTTGTGCACTATGCAGCTTCTTTTGGTTGCAGTTGAGCTTTGTTAGCTCGTGTTTTCCCGTGCATTTGGGTCTTTGTACGGACATACTCTGGTGCATCTTAGTCCTTGTGAACATTCCGTTACATTTAGTCAGTGGGTTGCATATCTTTTTTGCAGATACATCACTTTGGCAGTGGCAGTGACACATGCTTTGACAGTGGTACATGCCTGGTTGAGATGCATTGACAGTTTGTTGGATGCATGGTTATTTGCCTATGTTAGATACATACAGTGGTACGGTGATGTATTGAGATCCTGTCAGATTAGCATCATTTGGAGCACATTTCGGGGCTGTTTTGCCAGTGCTTTTGGGCTATTTAATTGCTGATCTATGAGCATTCTTGGGGCTGATTTGGTTGGGCATTGTACTTGCCATTTTGCTGGTGTTGCAGTTGACATACTGGGTGATCTGCTGGATGTATTTTGACCATTTTTGGGGCTGTTTTTTGCCGGAGCAGATGAGTGCTATAAAGGGCAGCAAACATTCAAGGAAGCTGCTGTTGCTGTTTTTATGACAAAACAGTCATTTTCAGGACTGAATATCTCTTTCCTGGTGCGAAATTGCACTTTGTGCCGAACTGGAAAGTTGTAGTTCACAGAACATACTACAACTTTGCTTTTGGAAGCAAGTTGATCCGATATAAGCTGCATGAGTTACAGCCTCTGCAAAACCACAAAAAGTTGCAGTCTGCTGTCTATTTGTGACCAATGTGCAGGAAGCTGTTTTTCAGGTGAGAATATCTGAGAATCCACAAGGATTTGGCTCTTGAGGTCAACTGATAAGTTGTAGATCTTTCTACCAGCTACAACTTTTCTGTTTACAGCTTTGGCATCCGATCTTTCAGTGAAAAGATATCGCTGTTCAAATACAGGGACAGCGTGTTATTTTGCCCAAAGTGGCTGTGAGGTATTGTTGTAGGAATTTCTCTTGCACAACATTGAATTGGGAACTCACAGTAAATTACAGAAAGTGATTGGGATCTCACTTCAGTCCAAGGGCATTATTGGCATTTAGGCAAGTCACTTTGGCACATTTGGCAAATGGTGAATGCTTGATTTTGTTGCCAAAGGATTGCACACTCGAGGTGATGCATTAGTGATGCAGTAAATGCCATTTCGATGCATTATGGATTTGCATTGGTGGATGCCACACTGATGTTTATGGATAGTTGAGCTGGGCTCCTATTGCCATTGGTTGAGCAGGCATTGCTCATTTGGTTCAGTGCATTTCTTACTTCAATTGCCAGGCATTGGAAGGTTACTGGGCTGCATATATTCTTGTTTATGCCTCTTTATGGCTGAGTGCTTTTGAGCATTGGATCAGCCAATTTATTTGGAGACCTAATTGGTCTGGACAACACTATATTTTTTGGTCATTTGGGTTGCCTATTGCACTATACTGCTCTTTGGTTGTGACCTATTGTGCCACAAATATGGCATCTACAGCTGGTAGTGCCCTCTTTGATATTGAGAGGTTGGATGGATCAAACTTTCAGTATTGGAAAGAGCAGATTTATGATGTGTTAGTGCAGAAGAGGCAGCATAAGCCCATTTAATGCAAAGGTGTCAAGCCTAATAGCATTAAACAGAGTGATTGGGATGACATGGATGAGCAAGCATGCTCTATCATTCAGTCATCACTCTCAAAGTCAGTCTACTTTTGCAGGTACAGGATGGTGTACAGGGTGTAGATTGCCATGCATATGAGTTCTATACTCGTATATGCCGGATGTATGACCATGATAGTGTTATGTTACAGCATGATGGGCTGAAATGTATTGATGCGCTGAATTACAGCCTTGATATGCACTCCAAAGGTAGATCTATTGGTAGAAACAGGTCATGTTCAAGGGGGAATTCCAGGAGCAAGTCTAGCTCTCGGACTTGTGTTAGATGTTTCTATTGTGGAAAGTATGGCCACATGAAAAAGTATTGCTGGAAATGGCTGAGAAAATACAAGAAGAAGAGTAAGGTTAAGAATGACATGAAGAAGGAGAAGAAGCATGTTGAGCTTCAAGGCATGGATGCCAGGGTTTCCACTGACAGTAGCAGTGATGAAGGCATTCTTTTGTCTATGTCTGACACCTCCTTCTTGGCCACTGATGTACCCATTCTTGGTGATTGGATATTAGATCCATGTGCTTCATGTCATATGACCCCTCATAGGTCATGGTTCAGTGCATATCAGGAATGCATTGTGGAGAGTAGTTTGATGGGCATTGATCATTCTATGGATGTCTATGGTTATGGGGATATCCACCTTGTTATGCCTAGTGGCTCTATTCTTGTTCTACAGAGGGTTAGACATATACCAGGACTTGCTACGAGCAAGATTAGTACTGGACAGTTGGTTGAGGCAGGTTATCATGTCTCTTTGGGTGATCATGCATGGAAGATTGCTAGAGGCAATATGGTTATGGCTAGGGGATCACAAGTTGGATTCTCTTATGCATTGCATGTATCAAGTGTCCAGGATAAGATGCTTATGATTAGTAAGCAACCATCAGCTAGTTTATGGTATGCCAGACTTGGACATATGTCTACTGCAGGTATGAAAGCCCTTACAACATTGAGATACATTCCTGTTATGGATGTCTCTCAAATTTTATGTCATGATTGTGATGATGATCAGCAATCAGGATCCTCTTTTGTAAGGAAGACAGTCAGTGAGAGGTATGTTGAGCCATTGCAGTTGGTTCATAGTGCAGTTTATGGGCCTATGCCTACTGTTTCACTGGGTGGCGCCTCTTACTTTGTGACATTTATTGATGCTGCTACAAAATACATATGGGTCTATCCGATTCGGCAGAAGCATGATGTATATGATACATTTCAGCGCTTCTTGGGTAATGCTGAAAATCAGTCAGGAAAGAAGCTATTGAGCTTGATGACTGATGGTGATGCAGAGTTTACCTCTTCTAGATTTCAGCATCTATGTGATACACTTGGTATCAGGAGGGTGTTGACCACTCATCTTTCTGCTCACGATGCCTTAGCAGAAGGCATAAATCGGATTCTATTGGACAGGATGGGTAGCATGCTATGGTATGCAGGTCTTACCGAATGCTATTGGGCTGAGGCATGTAAGATAGCTGCATACTTGCTTAACACGTCAGCCAGGAGATCTCTGAATGGTAGAGTGCCATTTGACTTCTTGACAGGCAAGGCACCATGTTATGAGCATTTACGTGTGTTTGGCTGCGAGGCTTATGCTCATGGTTCCCGATCGAGGAGATGTATCTTCCTTGGATACAGTGAGTCCAGTAGGGACTACAGGTTATGGGATTCTTCAACTAGAGAGTTGATACGCAGCCATAATGTCTATTTTAGAGAGGATGCTATGTTTGGACAACCCAGGACTATGGATAGCAGGAGAGTGGTGTTCCAGGAGGGTGTAAGTGCACTGATACCTCCGAATTCTATTCAAGGACAGCCCATATCCCTTGGAGTGGGAAGTTTTTCCCACGGTGAGCAGGTTATAAAGTTGGGACAGCCACGATTACTTCCTGATTTTGGTCAGAGACGATCAGATGTCTCAAGTATTCCACAGGTTTATACTCCTATGGAGATTGTTGATGCATCTTCTATGGACAGTTACAGTTTACTCCCAGGATGCGGAGTGCCTCTTGCAGATGAGGATGAGGCTATGCATGGTGAGGAGGATACCTTGGCTAATGATGCCCGGTATGATCCATTGGCTGGTTATGCCAGGACAGATGTGGTTTCTGCAGTTATTGACTCGGGTCATATTGCGCATGGGCAGGAATCATTGATATGTTTACTTCGTAAGTGCCTCCATGGCCAGAAGCAATCCCCTCGAGCTTGGCTTCATAGGTTTGATACCGTTATGAGAGCTCAGGATGTGATGCGCAGTGAGACAGGTTATGGTCTCAGTATTCAGGAGGTTGCTATCCTTCTGAGGTTACTTGCCATATGGTTCCTTATGGACAGGGATGCTTTGCAGTGGGAGCTGCATGGTCTTGATGATGTTTGTCAGATACTTGGTTGTTTCAGTATGGAGAGGGGGAAGTTACTGAGTACTCCATTGCCTGTATTGGCTCCATACTTGAAACACTGCAGGTTTGACGATCACAGATCAGTTGAGCAGCAAGTTATGGTCGATATGGCAGCCATAGTACTCCATGCATCCATGACTGTGTTGAGACTTGGTTCTCACATGTTTGCCATTGGGGCTACACTTCCGGTTCTTGCTTCCGTTGCAGTGGGAGTTGGTAGCATGATTATGGCAGATTTTGACAGTAGGGAAGCGGTTGTGGACATCAGGTCCTTATGCTTCCAGGAGCAGCATGCAGGTGATGCAGGTTGGGTAGACCAGCAGAGGTCTATTGTAGGGCATGTGCTTATGGTCACAGGTGGTACAGAGACATTTTCTTTACACAGTGATAGTTCAGGTGCTATGGACTTAGCACAGGAGCACGTGGTGGTGAGAGTTCACTCTCCCAGTGAGATCTGGCATGAGATCTTGGTTGACAGGCATCTACAGCTTGTCATTTTCTATCCTGCAAACCTAATGTCTGCTAGCAGCTTATCCTCTATGCACTTTGCACATTGTAAAGTGCCGATGGGCATAGGATGACGGTGTGGTCATCTTGTTTTTCAGCCTATGGCTGATTGTATTATATGTGTACTATACTCCCTTAAAGGCACACTGCCTTTAAGTGGGAGGTTGTTGGGGTAAAGGGCAGTGTGCCCACCCACTTGTACAATGCCCATGTATACTCATATATATATGAAAGAGGAATAAGCTGGAGTAGCTTTTGCTCCACCACTTTTGGTGTCTCCTATCCCTTCGTGTGAGTGCTCTCCTCTCCCACATTGTAATCCTTGTTGGATGTGTTGATATAGGCCCAGATTGCCTTGTGGGATGCTTTATTGATGGACATTTAGCACACAAATGCTATTTTATGCTGAGGGATGACTTTGACACATTGCAGTTGATGCACTGATTCTGCTATGCTTTCTTGGATGAGACATTGATGATGCTTATACCCATGGATGGTGTTTATGCTTGAGGCATTTGGCTCTTATTGGCATTGGGGTTGTCATTGTTTTTTCATTGAAGTTTTACATTTTCTTTTGGGCCATATTTGCTCATATAGATGCATACTATATGCACATCAGTCAGATGCGTTTTGATGCTTTGAGCTTTGAGTTTTTGGTGATATTACCCTCCATTGTGATAGACATATTTGGGTGCACCTGGTATTTGGTGTGATTCTTTCTTGCAGGCACTAGCTTTTGGGATTTTGCTTTATTTGGATCATGGCATCCTCTTCCATGTCTGAAAAGGACTTGGATGGGACAAACTTTTATTTGTGGAAATAATAGATAAGGGATGTGCTTATTCAAAAGAAGTAGATTAAAGCCTTGGAAGGGATTATAGCTAAGCCTGCAACTATGTCTGACGATGATTGGAATGAGTTGGATGCAGTAGCAAAGTCTACAGTTAGAATTCATCATGTAGAGTCAATTTATTTCATAGTAGTAAATGAGCAAACTACAAACTATTTGTGCAAGAAATTATGTGCCATTTATGAGAAGGAAACTACCTCTAATCAAATTTACCTCATGAAGAGGTTGTTTGACCTACAAATGAAGGAAGGGGTCTCCATTGCTTCTCACTTGAATGAATCTAATGTTATTTTCAACAAGATTTAGAATCAGAAGCTGAATTTTGATGTGGATACTAAGGCAATATTCCTCTTGTGTTCATTGCCATCCTCATGGGATACCTTCCGTATAGTTATTGCTGTTAGTAACTCTGCACTTAGTGGAGTACTGAAGTTTGATGATGCTGTAGGTAGCTTGTTGGCTGAGGAGATTAGACGGAAGTCTATGAATGGCGTTAAATAGAATGCAGCCTTAAATGTGCAAAGGGATAGATCACAGTTCAAGGGGAAGTCTCATAGCAAAACCAAGGCTCGAAACATTGAGTGTTACTAGTGTGGCAAGAAGGGCCACATGAAAAAGGATTGCTACAAGCTGAAGAGGGAGCAAAAGGATAAGAAAAATAATGCAAATTGGGGTGCAAATAAGAAGGAAGAGAGTCCAAGGGAGGACAAAGGAAAAGTGAAGATCAAGTATATCAATGCAGTCACTGATGATAGTGACAATGACATTCTCTTCATGTCTAGTCTACCTGCAGAGTTGCTTACCACTTCAGATGATGCATATTCACAAGATTGGATTTTGGATTCTAGTGCTTCATTCCATGTTACTCCCCATAGGAATGGTTCTCCACTTATGACAGTGGAAATGTAGGTTGTGTGCATCTTGGAAATAACTATGCATGTGACATAGTGGGAGCAAGTGATAAAGTTTTCTTTTGTGAATGGGTCTGCATTTGTTTTGAAAAATGTGAGACATGTGCCTAAGCTGACCAAGAGTTAGTATTAGCAGGTCAACTAGATGATGCTAGCTTTTAGTCCACCTTTGGCTTCCAGTGTTGGAAAATTCAAAAGGGCTCTATGGTTTTGACAAGGGGTGCCAAGTGTGGGACATTGTATCCCTTACATGTTTCAGGGGTGTCTGATCATATTGTTGCAATAACCAAGCAGCCAAGTACTTCTTTGTGGCATTGTTGGTTGGGGCACATGAGCCAAAATGGAATGAAACTCTTATGCCATTTGGGTTATGCACCCCATTTGAGTTTTTCTAACTTTGAATTTTGTGAGCATTGTCTCTATGGGAAGCAAACTAAATCAGCCCATAAAGGAAGGGGAAAGAAAGAGCTTGAAAGACTTAGATTTGGTGCATTCAAATGTATGTGGTCCCATGCCTACACAATCATTAGGCAGGGCTGAATACAGTGTGACATTCATTGATGTTGCACTAGGAAAGTGTGGGCTTATGCTATGGCTCAAAAGAGCGATGTGTTCCAGATATTTTAGAAATGGCTACCTTTGGTTAAAAATCATTCAAATAGAATGCTTAAATGCTATGGACTGACAATGGTGGAGAGTATCTCTCTCATGACTTCCAACATTTCTATGATACACATGAGATCAAGAGGGAGCTCATGTTCCCTCATACTCCAGAGCAAAATCCAATTGCAAAATCCAATTGCAAAAAAGATGAACTGCACCATTTAGGAAAGGTTGCAATGTATGCTTTCTAATGCAAGTCGTTCTAGTGGTTTTTGGGTGGAGGTAATGAAGACTATAATGCATGTGATCAATAGGTCACCTAGTAAGAGTTTGGATGGTGGTATTTTGGAGAGGCATGGAGTGGCAAGAAGCCCTCTTACTCTCATTTGCGTATATTTGGGTGTGAGGCATATGCACATGTGCCAAAAGAGCTTTGAAAGGAGGTCGAGATCCTAAGTCTAGCAAATGCATCTTTCTGGGTTATGGTGAAAGTGGAGAGATGGGCTATTTGACAAAGTGAGGGATCAAGGAGGATCGTAACACCATGAGAGACATAAGGTAGGCAACAATCGATCTATTGAAATCTCTATATTCAACAATACATAATAGGCTTCTTATATAGAGAGAGCCCTTTGAATAATAGTCAACACATGTGGGATCCTCTGATCCACATCTCTCCTTGTGGATATCCTCAATCCACATCTCCACATCATGTAGTCCACATCCTAGGGTGGCTACTTTGATTCTTTCCTTAGCACATACCTTAGCCTCTAATTATGTGCTCATGGCACCACAACTCTCAACACCTCCCCTTGGTGCCATGATCCTTTGGCTACTACAAGGTAGTCAGATGTGAGTTACAAGATCAAACCTCCCGTGGGTGCTTACATGGCTACTCTCAAGTGGTCAGATTTGATTTACAAATATAGGCAAGTTTGGCAAGGTTTTGTTTCTCAATACATTCCATTGATGTCGCCTTTTGGCTCATGGCTTGATGATGATGCTATGTAGTTGACTTGCTGGTTCTTCAATCTGCAATCTTCTTCCTTGTGTCCCACTTCATGCAATGGTGACACATTGGTTTGTTCTTTAGTCTGCAGTCACTTTGATAGTGACCCATCCTTCTGCAATGGTAGCACTTCGTTGATGTTTTACTGAACAGTGCTTGTTCTTCATTATAGCTATTGCGTGTTGATGTAGATGTTGATGTTGATGGTGATGCCTTCAAGTCTCTTTCTTTTTCAAGAAGAGAGGATACACATTCCTCAAACTTTGGATCTAGCAAATTCTTCAAAGTGGTTTTCAATGCACTGTACTTTGTAGGCATGCTTTTAAGGAGAATTGCAAGTGCATATTTTTTCCCTACTTTTGCATTTATGCCCTCTAGTTGGGTCATAATGCTTTTGATTTTGTTGACACATTGTGCCATGGATTCATTGAAGCCCATGTGCATATCATAGAATTTAATCTTAAGATGGATTTCTTGGTTTTTTGCTTTTGCATCAAACACTGTGTTCAACTCATCCCATGTATCCTTGGCATGATCCTTGGAGCCTATATGATGGAATTATGTTTGGACCCAAGTGCAAACCAATGAGTGATAGTGCGGCTTCATTTTCTTCCTTCTACGCATCATTTTGTGTAGTGGGTATGTCTCTTTTCATAGTTTTCCAAAGCTTTTGATGCATCTGGAGATACCTCATTTGCATAGACAGTGTAAAATCATTCCCAGTGAACTTCTCAACAGTTGGGGTGCGTATTGCCATTGCAAAGGTCTTACCAATTGAAGATACTTTCAAATCTAGCAATGTCTAATTGCATGCAAAAAATCTAAGTTAACAGGTGCATAGAGCCAAAAAACCGGTTATTTTTCCTTTTTGGAGTGCATGCAAATTCTTTCTGGATTGAGAGTTACGCCTTGTCGAAGATTTTGTAGAGAAGAGAAGGCCTTTGCTAATGTGGTGCAGGGATTCACATGCAAAATTCCATATTGTGCTTAGCAAGGTTGTTGTGCTTATGTGGGGCACTGTTGTGGCCTATTACCCCAGCTTAGTTAACCCAAGGTTACTCAAACTATACCATGGCTCAACTAACCCAAACAGTTAACTTAACCATAGTTAAAGGATACCACCTTATCTACCACATGGTAGGGTGTGAACCAACCTTGGGCTATGAAGGTTTTGGAGAAGAAAAATAGAGATGTGTCGATGAAGAATCTTGAGGAGTCCACAACTATTACGAACCAGAGATTGGAGACTGCAGTAAAGGATTTTAGACCCTTTCGGATGCTGTGGAATGGACAGAATCCAAAATCGTAGCCTCTAGCTATGGTTTCCAACACACAAATGGCTTGATAAATCTCTGCTACTCATGATTCGTTTGTTGAGATCTTCTTATTTTCTGAGATGTAATTTGCCTTGCTTTGGAGCAGGAGCCATATGCTGGCCCGTGAGCTATAGGAGCCATTAATGGGCGCTAGGAGCTTGTGGTTCAGGCTGGTCTCAGAGGTTCAAAGAAGCCATGCTTGATGGAGGCGCTGAAGTGTCATTGGCTATGCTATAGAGCCTTCGATGGAGGTTTCTCGTGCGCACGAGTTTTGGTAGCGACTACGTGAATGGAAAAGGTGTTTTTGAGAAGTAGGAGTTGCTTCTTCGTCTTGTACTGAATAAGGCCTTAGCCAACACACTAATCCCTTGGCTTTAGGTAGGACGGGCGATTCATACGCTGTGGCGGTTGATAAGGAAGACGATAAAGGTCACGGTAGTCTTCTGGAGCAGCAAGTTAAAGGCATTGCTTTGTGTGTGAGCGGAGGTTGTAGGTAGCTACGCCGTGTTGCTATAGAGGCTAGCTTGTAGTTGTTGGCTGCTCATAGGAGTCGATGCTGAGTCGTGTTGTAGATGCTTCATTGGAGATGGTTGTAGGTATCTGCCATCACCACCTTCATCACCTGCAATTTCACACAAGCTTCCATTCCATCATCGCCATCGCTAGCTTCAACCTTTTCTTCACAACCTTTAGATGTAGAGATGACCTAACTGCATCGACACCGGAAACAGGAATCTATCCCTCTTGGATTTTTAAGCTTAGGCTTTAGAAGGCTGTAGAGGCTAGTTGAAGGTGGGCATAAGTATCTGTTGTAGAGGTCCGAGGGCTTGTAATAAGGATAGGACTTTGAAGATAGTCTACCTCCCTCTCTCTCAAAGAATACTCTCACAAGACAGCATGAACGGAATGAAGAGCTCAAGTGAAGATCACTCTCTCTCAGTCTAAAATCTATATCTAAGAGAAAACATGAGCACGTAAGGTGTGCCTACAACTAATCTAGGAGAGCTAGACCTAAGCTCTGATACCATGACAAAGTGAGGGATCAAGGAGGATCGTAACACCATGAGAGAGACATAAGGTAGGCAACAATCGATCTATTGAAATCTCTATATTCAACACATACATAATAGGCTTCTTATATAGAGAGAGTTCTTTGAATAATCAACACATGTGGGATCCTCTGATCCACATCTCTCGTTGTGGATAACCTCAATCCACATCTCCACATCATGTAGTCCACATCCTAGGGTGGCTACTTTGATTCTTTCCTTAGTACATACCTTAGACTCTTATTATGTGCTCATGGCACCACAACTCTCAACACTATTGTCTCTAGGATCCAGAATCAAAGAAGATCATACAAAGCCATGATGTGGTCTTCAATGAGAAGAAGACACCCATGAGGGATGTGGAAGTGAGGAGAATCACTTTCCAGGATGTGAATCCACTAGCATATGTTGATAGACAACAAGTTGTCCATACACCGAATATGCAGGAAATGGTGCCCCCAGGTACTCCGATAGGTATACAATCAAGGGTAGATGATGGATCAACTATTAGTGGAAATAATGAGCCCAATTAGGTTGATATGTAGGTGGGACAGCAAGCTGAAATGCCCTTGAGAAGATTAGCTAGAGTGTTTACACCACCTGAGAGATTTGTTCTATGGGCAGACTATGTAATGATTACTAATTGTGGGGAGCCTTTTTGCTACTATAGAGAGGCTATGATGTGTGAGGATCAGCACAAGTGGGAGTATGCTATGCAATCAAAGATAATTTCACTCATGAAGAATAAGGCTTGGGACTTGGTTTCTTTGCCACATGGAAAGAAAGCATTGCCATGTACAAGATGGTGGTCATAGGTGATGATGTGCCTAAGTATAAGGCTCGTTTGGTTGCTAAAGGGTTCAAGCAAGAGAAGGGTGTGGACTTTGATGAGATGTTCTCTCCGGTTGTGAAAATGACCATACTTAGATGCATACTTGGACTTGTGGCAGTAGAGGATATGGAGCTTATGTAGATGGATGTCAAGACAGCTTTCTTGCCTGGGGATCTACATGAGGAAATTTACATGGTACAGCCAAAAGGCTTTGAAGAAAAAGGCAAAGAGCATTTGCTTTGCAAGCTGAAAAAGAGTCTCTATGGCAATAAGCAAGAACCTAGAGAATGGTATTAGAAGTTTGATGCTTTAATTGATCCCAGGGTTTTGAGACGAAGTGAGACTGATCACTACCTTTACACTAAAAGGGCTAAGGATAATGGCTTGATATTCCTGGCACTTTATGTGGATAATATGCTATTGGCTAGCACGAACACCTATGAGCTAGATGCATTGAAGGCCAAGTTGCATGAGGCCTTTGACATGAAGGATTTGGGACTTGCAAGTCATATTCTTGGTATGCGCATCACGCATGACCGTAGGAAACTCCTTTATCTTTCACAAAAGGAGTATGTTACAAAAGTGTTGCAACATTTCAATATAACCTCTAGGATAAAGGTTGATTTCCAATGGTCTAAAGATCATGCTATAAAGCTCTTGCTACCATCTCAGGCTTTTCAAAGAGGAAAACAAAGAAAACCTTTTTCAAGAATCTAACATTCAACACATTCATGCCCTTCGTTACCCAATTTGCCTTGATCCAAGTCTCAATAAAGGCCATTGGGGGTCTGACTCCAGGAAGGAAGCCTACCAAAGCATGAGTACCTAGGCAGAAGACTGAATCATTAAGGAGTTTGTCATCTAGGAAGCCCACAGCTAACTTAGTTGCACTTAGTGGTTCATCGTCACCCTTAGTGTGGAATGCCCCTCGAGCAGTTAGTTGTAGAAGAGCTTTTGATGCTTGATCGTCCTAGGACGTCAACACATTCATTTTTTTCTAGCTGGCTACGGGTATCCCCTGCTCATTCGGAGTCTTTCCAATAAGTTCATGATCAACTCTTCATTCTCCTACGTGTTCCTCATTGGTTGTAGTGCTACTTGCTGTGCCTCCTCTAATTTCACCTTGATTGTTAGCACCTCCTCTAGTTTCGTCCTTATAGCTGGAGATCCTACCACTAGATTCGCTCTATAAGTGTCAGTTGTCGGTTAAGGAGTCATCTCTTCTACCTTCTCCTTCACTTGCAACAAGAAAGGCACATGTATTGACGAAGGTTGTTGTAGGAACTCGCTCTCCCCCTTAAAAGGAGTTTCTTGCACCTCTTCTGTACTGGGGAGAGTTAAAGGGTGATGCTTAGTATATGCGTCCGGGAGCCATGGACCCATGTGGATGGTTAAGGCTAGTAGTAACATGCAATCTCAGAGGGAGGCTAAAGAAGCCCTCTTGTGGCTTTTGAACTGCATGGGAGTAGGAGGTTCGAGCCACTCCTCCTCCTCTACCTCCTCAATTGCTAGAGAAGGAGGATCCATTATGCTAACGAGGGAAGAAGCATGTTTCCAGAGCGGAGGAATCTTTGGCTAAAGCGGGAAAGGCTTGTTCGTCTGAGAATGCAAACTCGTCAAAAAATGATAGAGGTAGCAAATCTTTGGCTTGTCTAGTTCGTGCGGCAATGTAACTTCTCTCTAAGCCTTGGGATCACCGATAGTACCATGCAGAAGGAGACGTATAATTGGGGGAAAAGAGGGGTAGCGATGGTGACCGATGTGTCCATCACCATCAAACCCACTACCCTTTCCATCTCCATCCTCCATCTCTCCGTTTCCAATCCCCTTCATAGAGTTACAAATATACTATTGCTTATTATCAATAGTATTGTGGCTGTTTACTAGTGGTAACTATTATTTTACCAATACTATTTAACAGTTTCTCCTTTTTAAGACCAGCAAGGTTTTGTCATCATTTTGTGCATAATTTTGTGAAAGCAATGTTCACAAGTGCAAGTCCCACAAAAATCTATGTGATTACATAAATATGCAATCCCTAGTTACACAACACTATATGTAGATCAAAATTTATTGCATTATGCAAGCTATAATGATGAGCATTCAAGTAAATATAGAAGTAGACATGTTTTGCCTCCTCAAAACTCAACATGTTAGCATACAAGCTAAGCATGCTACCATGTAGGCTAGCTATATAGATACATTTTCTATAGGTGGACTTGCCAAGTACACTTACACATTTGATTTGTTAAAATAAAGGTAGATAGCACATAGCATAGTTAGATATCATCATTTTTTGCTATATAGCATACATATCACAATGCTCTTAGCACAAATTATCTAATGAAAAGTTTTTTATAATTGATGTGTTTTCATGAGGTTACATTATAATTCTGAATGTCAAAAAGCAAATTTTAACATTGGAATTCATTTTCAAGGTTTGAAATAAGTGTGCTATACTATTGAGTAGCAACGACATTGAAGAGAACTAGATGTAGATTCAACTTCGTGATCATGCTTCTATCTTGCATTGTTGACATTTTGATAACATATTTTTATACTATTTCCTAACAAGTAGCTAGTGTTTTAGTATTATTTTGATATGAAGCTACTCTTTTGGTATTGCTTTGCACAGCTACTCACTAGTTAAGTCTTATAGGATAGGCATCTACATTCCATTCATCTCTTTTAGGTGAGCCTCATCAATGAGCACTAAACCATTATGGGAAAGTCTAAAAAAGAATTTTGGGTAAGCCTCTTGCAAAGAGCACCATAAAACATCTCACATGGAGCACTCAAACACAAGGCCTAAGGTCATATGATATACCAATACATTTTGAAGATCAATCTTGACTCCAAAAGAAATCAAAGAATACAAAGCACAATCGGTGTAAAAAAACCACACACGAAATAGCTTTCACGTTGTTCACTCATTCGTTGGATATTTGTGGTATTGTGTACATATTGTGCAATGGTAGCATTGAGCTACAATATCTACCACAAATCTAGTTTTGGGATTAAAGTAACATAAGGTGACCAAAAAAGGAGTATTTGGGACAAAGTGTTTCCCAAGATTGTTCTATGCACCTCCATTGGGGCATGATACACTATTCTATGGCCTTTAACCTTGTGTTTAACTTGTAGTCTAGAACTTGATTGCCAACATTGCATCAACATGCGCTATGTAACAGAGTTTTGCATAGTAGATTCCATACACCACTTCATCTATGATGTTGAACCTATTACCCTAGCCATCCTTGACATCTTCTTAGAGGCCTGTTTTGGGTTGCTTGCAATAGCACCACGTAATAGTCCTCATCATCTTCATTTGTAGGAGATGTAAGTACTACAAAATAGTCACCCATGTCAAGCATGTCAACCAACTAATCTTTATCCACTGAGTATATTATATCATCTTCCTCTATGGTTGTTGCATTCTATCCACTAGTGGCTCTAGCCTACGCAAGTTCCACAAAGATAAGTTGGTGCACTTATCCCATGTTTCATCCATATAGAATAACAAAAAAATGATAAGCCTCTAAGCAAGGCATGTATAGAATCTTTGTGACCGAAACCCACTCTTCTGGTTCCATATTAGATGTTGTTGGCAATGACAAGTCTGATATCTAACTTTTGAATTGAAATGGCATATATCCATGATTTCTAGTTGTGAACTACAATGCTCTTTGCAAGAGCCTTACATGACCTAATGATGCTACTTATTAAAGGCTTATCAAAACTATTAATAGCAATGGTGCTCACTCTTGAATTCTTACACCTTTTACTAGAGCTTCTCTCCTTTAGAGGCTGACTTAAGGTGATCCTCACAACTAGAGGCTTATCCAACCTAATACTTATAGTACTCTCTAATAGAGACCTTTCCAAGCACTTCTTTGACTGTTTACTCATGAAGATTAAGTGCTCTCATTATTTGAAGGTTACCCTTTGCAAGAAAAATAACTGAATGCTTTCTTCTATGCTAGAATGCTTACTTGCTAGAAGGCTTAATTTCATATGTGATGCTCACCTTGTATATCTTCTAGATGTTTTGCACCATTTCACCAAACTAAGGAAGAACCTTTTCAATAATATGAAATAACAAAGAAAGTAAGAGCAACTCTACATATGTTTCAAATCATTCCAATATGCATAAGCTTGTGCTAAGTGCCATAAAAGTCAACATTAAGAACCGTTGATTTATCTAATAATAATTCAAAGCCCGTCATGCACCTTAACAAGGCATCAAGTGCCTTAAAAGAAAACAATAAAGAAGAAACCCGAAAAAACTACATGAAAATAGGCAAACTGAGCACCTGCCGATCCTACTAAAAAAAATTTTAATGGATGCCACCCTTTTCCTTGAAAGCAAACCATGTAAGACATCTGAAAGCCCCAAGAGAAAAAAAAGGTTTATATTATAAACAGTTTCATATGATATACATTGATGGTTCACAACAAAACCACATTTCTGCGTATCTCAAAACAACTAAGAAGAAAGCGCGAAGCTGCTTCACTCTGTCTTAGAGTCAGTCTCATAGTATTTAGAATCCTTGAAGTGGCACTCTTGATTAAAATTCGGACGATGCTCCAACTCGTGGTTTTTGATTTCAGCAAAGAATTGCGCAAGGTCATTGTCATACATCTTCAAAGCCTGCTAACCATTCAGTAAAGAGAAATTCTTCTTCAGTAATCTTATCATTAAATTGAAAATCATTCCTAGCAATCCACACAAACCATAGTGCATGCACTCGCACTAATGCCTAGTGTGAGTGTTTGACTTTAGAAGCATCTTCCAACAAAATAGCCTTCCAGTTGACTAGCTCTCCTAGTTGCATTTGGACTCTCCTCTAGACTTTCCTAGCTAAAGGGTAGGCTGCAATATGTCTTCTCGTGCGTTCTGACATCACCAGCATTTGCCGACCCCTTTTCCAATCCTAAGGCCTCTTGCATTTGTCCAGACAACTTTCAGCATCACCAACCAAAGCAGCGTCGACATCTTCTCATGAAGATTAAGTGCTCTCATTATTTGAAGGTTACCCTTTGCAAGAAAAATAACTGAATGCTTTCTTCTATGCTGGAACACTTACTTGCTAGAAGGCTTAATTTCACATGTGATGCTCACCTTGTATATCTACTAGATGTTTTGCACCATTTCACCAAACTAAGGAAGAACCTTTTCAATAATGTGAAATAACAAAGAAAGTAAAAGCAACTCGACATATGTTTCAAATCATTCCAATATGCATAAGCTTGTGCTAAGTGCCATAAATTTCAACATTAAGAACTGTTGATTTATCTAATAATAATTCAAAACCTGTCATGTGCATTAACAAGGCACTCAAGTGCCTTAAAAGAAAACAATAAAGAAGAAACCCAAAAAAACTACATGAAAACCATAGTGCAAGACCATAGTGCAAGCGCTCGCACTATTGCCTAGCGTGAATGTTTGACTTTAAAAGCATCTCCTAGCAAAATAGTCTTCCAGTTGACTGGCTCTCCTAGTTGCATTTGGACTCTCTTCCAGATTTCCCTAGCTGAAGGGCAAGCTACAAAAAGGTGGAATATGTCTTCCTGTGCGTCCTGGCATCACCGGCATTTGCCATCGCCTTTTCCAATCCTGAGGCCTCTTGCATTTATCCAAACAACTTTCAGCATCACCAACCAAAGCAGCATCAACATCTTCTCATGAAGATTAAGTGCTCTCATTATTTGAAGGTTACCCTTTGCAAGAAAAATAACAAAATGCTTTCTTCTTTGTTAGAAGGCTTAATTTCACATGTGATGCTCACCTTGTATATCTACTAGATGTCTTGCACCATTTCACTAAACTAAGGAAGAACCTTTTCAATAATGTGAAATAACAAAGAAAGTAAGAGCAACACTACATATGTTTTAAATCATTCCAATATGCATGAGCTTGTGCTAAGTGCCATAAAAGTCATCATTAAGAACCGTTCATTTATCTAATAATAATTCAAAACCTATCGTGCACTTTAACAAGGCACTCAAGTGCCTTAAAAGAAAACAATAAAGAAGAAACCTGAAAAAACTAAGACTGAGCTACTAGAAGAAATTTTAATGGATGCCACCCTTTTCCTTGAAAGAAAACCATGTGAGACATCTGAAATCCTCAGGTCTCAGCTACGGTTTGGGTCCCGTTCCTCTTTTCTTGTACGCCCGCTTGTCCGAGAGGTGTCAGAAGGTTTTTTCTTTCTCTGAAGGGGATAGAGGAGAAGCCTCCTCAGCTTTGCTGAAGAGCGCCCGTGTATGAGGCGCCAGGTGTTGAAGCTTGTCCAAGGCAACTAGGAGACGCTACTCCGGTGTTGAAAGAACCACGACCTGAGGCCCTTCCAAGTATGCTACCTCCACGCCCGGCAATGGTGTAGGGGTTTCCTCGTTCACTGATTCCTCTTTGGGTCCTTGGGAGCCAACAGGAGAGGTCCACGTATCTCTGTATCCATCTCCAACAATCATCTCGGAGAGCACAATCGAGTTGTCTACTAGCGGCAAAAATACAGCGAGGTCTATGAAGTCAGGGCCAAAGTATTCTCTTCCAAAAGAGGGAATGAGGGGCACAGCCACTGTCACATTTTGCATGCAAAACGAGGGATTCTCAATGAGTGTCGTATTTGGCGAAGTGTGAGTTCAGAGAGACAAGAATGACACAGGGAGGGTACCATAAGCAAGTCTAAGAGGGAGTGGAGGGAGCCTAGATTGCGAGGGACACAAGTCGCCATTGCCGTCACCATCACCGTCACCATCCTCCATCCAACCCCAAGTCAGCATCAAATTAGCAGCACAAATACCCAAATGCCTAGCAAGAATCCAAGACCAAAAATTCTATCACAAACAAGTCATCATATGCTTCAACAAAATCACATGCCCAATTAATGTTGACTGTGATATTAATATGGGGTCCAACAGTGAGATCCAAGCAATGTAGGACTTCTAGCATAAGCATGACAACCTCCAACTGCTGATCGCAAGATACATCCTACATTCAGATGATACATGCCTGAAGCCATTTAGGACATGCTGCAGCAAGCCTCTCGTTGTCCCAGATACACTGAGATTGCAGCCAACCGTATAAGCAGCATGGTGCTTATTGTATAATTATTCTAGACTCCTTTCCTCTTTTGTTGAACTCACCCACCCAAGGAATCTCAAAATTGATTGAAGAAAAATCTAAGAATTGAAGGCACCAGCTAGCATATTTCAGGTCAAGGAGAAAAAAGGCCATTGGATTCAATTAAGGTAAAAATTAATTCTGAGCCGAGGGACTCAATTGCTGCGTATTGCATATTAGTTTAAGCAACAGTGTGCATTGTGGGAGGAGACTGATTACATTTTAAAAACAATCCTGTTACATGGAAGGATGATATGGAATCATATAAAGAGAGAGAAACAACCAAGTTTTAATCATCCAAAAGAGAAATAAGATGAGGAAAGGCTACATTCCATTGCAGCCTCACCTACATGAAGCATGGGCCATGACATCACTCAAAGCCTTTGGGTCAGCATGTTCAGCAAAGAACTGGCTACAACAAACATGCCTTCCAAAAGCCTTTCCATAGCTCATCGAATAGTTCCTCATCCTCATCAAAAAGCCTAAGGTTTTTGTATTTGAGGAGACGCCTCACTGCATCCTCATTAAAGTCATAAGCAGCAGCATTGAACAAGAGATCTGTTAGACCAGCCTCCAGATGTGGAAAATCTGCGAGAAGGCCCTTGGATACTTCCTTCGCAAACTGAGTGTTAAACTCCAACTCGGACTCATACTCCACCTCCACCACTTCCCTGTTCATGCACACCATTCTGCCTTGGCTCTTCACCCACCTCACCAGAAGGCTCCCGCTGCACCGTGCATGGTTGGGTCAACCCCCTGTTCAAGATGTACCTTGCTTGTATGGGTTCCTCCGTTTGCACCTCAGCCAAGCTCATCAATGGCGAGATCAGCTTCTTCCTGGCTATAGCAGATAGCTTGAGGGCAGGATTGGCCCAGTATCCCAAAATGATAGTGTACATGCCCTTGCCAATCAAGCCTTCCCCATCCTTAACCTGCTGGCCGATGATGCCGAGGGATGAATCAATTATACCACCTCCCAGCTCGGTTACATGGCGTGACAGAGGCTTGACCCCGAGCTGATCATAGCAAGAAATCAAGGCTTCTAGTCACAGTGCAGCTGAGGAGGTAGTTGGGTACCATACGTAGGTGGGAGGTGGATGAGCCTTCTCAAAGAGGTCTACTAGAATCAAATTGTCTGGGTAGAAAATTTCCTCCGGTGTACCAATGGCAACATATTCGACTCTTCATCACCAGCAGCACAAGGCACTCGACAGCGTCTTTTGAACTCGCTAAAGAATTCAGCAGAATAATCCTTCCACTTCGGTGCTATCACGCTCCACGCTTTTCAGCACTCTTCTTCACTCACTGATATCCTGCTTCCACTCCATTCCATCCACAATCGGAAGTACTTTTCGAAGCCTGGGCTCTTTGACTCTCTCAAGTTCTGCTCGAAGAAAAGCACGTTTCTGTTGTAGTGCTTGTCCAGGACGGTCAGCTTATCTTGAAACAAGCCTCCATCGTCGCTGATCACACAATCGCTCTTGCTCTTCCATGAACCGAGGGAATGCTTTCCCTGCTGGATATTGAGAATCCATATGAAGAGATGATTGTCGGGCTACCCAGTTACACGATCGAAGATAGGTGTACCACCTTACGGCTGTGCTAAGTTCTACCTGCGAGTAGCCAGTCTTCGCAAGATGCCAAAACGTTGGACGACGGAGGAAGCCCCACTCTGAGCGTCCACCACCACCCCCAGCAATTCCAGAACTTCTTTGTAGGGACTAAGATCACCGTAGAACAAACTGTCGACGAAGGGAATGTCTTTGGGTTCAAGTACGTGATTATGGTTTCTCGCGGTGAGACGAGTAGGAAATCGGCATTGATGTTGAACGGAAATTCGGTGTTGAGCTTCGTCGGAAGGAAAGCATACACATTTCCTTCTCCCTCGACGAGACGACCAGCTTGAGGGAATGCCAGAGTGATCGCCCAAACTTCGACATCTCGCCTGTGATCGGCTTCGTGTCCGGCTTTCACTTCGAAGTCCTGACTCCACACATTGTAAGATGTCTCCGTTGCTGATGATAAGCTCACTATCGAATACTTGCAATCTCCCATCTCCTTCAAAATTGCTGTTCGTCGCCGGACTATCATCGTTGTCGTCGAAGTGTTTTCGGTTCCCCGCCTGGCTGCAAGCCTCTGTAGCTTGTTCAAGAAGAGCACAAGACGCGGGGAGAGCTGCATGAGCTGCTCCACCATCGCTTGCACCTTGTCATGCCTAATCGGCAGGACGATCACGGTTGTGGGAAGCTTTTCGACTCCTAGACATTCGATGAGCTCCGCATCCGTGGGGGTCTCGG
This sequence comes from Dipteris shenzhenensis, assembly GCF_047967505.1. Taxonomy (NCBI): domain Eukaryota; kingdom Viridiplantae; phylum Streptophyta; class Polypodiopsida; order Gleicheniales; family Dipteridaceae; genus Dipteris; species Dipteris shenzhenensis. Next base: position 11,733,022 of record NC_141619.1, read on the forward strand.
CCCATTCCGGCACGATGTATCCGATGCCTGTGTCGGGGGAAGGAGCTTCATTGAAGCGAACGCGAAAGCCATTGCTGATTACGGTCGGCTGGCGAGTGATAAGGAAAACGCTCTTGAAACCGATACCTGCGATCAAATCGAGAAGGGAAAAATCAGGCTATGTCGACCAACGCTGAGCTAAAATAGCAAGGAAAGGATCATGAAACGATTGCCATGATTCAAAGCTCTGATGCAGGAGATGATGGATTCAAAGCTGAACTAATCTTCAGAGCAACAAATGATGGATGCAAGCGATTCGATTCAAGGCGGAACCAAGCTCTGAAGCGAATCGCCTGAATCCATTATCTGTTGCTATGAAGACTGCTCTGATGGAGCAGACGATGATGGATAGATATATCAATGAGGAAGATGACGAAGAAGCATATCGATTGATTACCTTCTCAACGATGTAGCCGGCTCCCCTTTTCCCCTTCTTTGTGGATCGACCAATAATGCAGAGCGATTCGATGTTCTCTTGCTGGAATCCTACCTCGTTGTTAAGCACCAAGAGAGTCCATGGCGCTCCCACCCCTGCAACGTCTCCCTCCACGAGCACGAACTCCAGCTCAGGCTCCACATCCTTCGCATACTCGTTGTCTTCGGCATTCTGTGCAGAAAGTTTTCCATCAAATGAGCTTCCATAGAGATGAAAGCAAAGCCGCGTCCATTGTACCTCAGCATAGCCTTCTGGCCAAGATTGTTCCCAACTTGAGTAAGGTCTATGACGAGCTGCAAAAAATCTCCCTAGAAAGCTCAGAACCAGCTCGCTATCTCTGCCCATCGAACGTACTGCTCGCTCTACCGTTTCGTCGTTTTTCGAGGGGGTTGTTCGCGTCGAAACATGACGAAACGGCATTGTTTGCGTCGACACATGACGAAACGGCAGAACGAAAACTACGCAGCGATATATAGCGAGCTGGTTCTCCATTTCCGAAAGAGAACAGCGAACATGACGTTCGATAGCAGAGAAAGCGAGCTGGTTTTCCGTCCTAAACGAGCTCCATGACAAAGTGCAAATCTTTCTGGTAGAGCTCAGCGGAGAGGTACTTAATGGCTTCATGCATGTCGGAAGCCAAGGGATGCTTGAAGCAGGAACCGATGCCAAAGCGGGCGTAGCGGATGGCATCGACGGCCATTCTCTTGTCGACGACGACTCGTTTTGTGATCAGCCATGGCGAAGAATGGAAGGATGGAAGGACGGATTAATGGAAGAGAAAGGATTGATGGACGGAACAGAAAGGATTAATGGACGAATTGATGGACGGAACAGAAAGGATTGAAGAAGAAGATGAAAGATGGAAGAAGACGATGAAGGTTTATTTCACAACTCCCGCCAATTCTTAAACGTGCTTAACGTGCAATGTTTAAATGCATAAACAGGTTTAACCTACAATGCTTAAATGCATAAACAGGTTTAATCTGGGCTCTCCACCTAGTCCCAATTCGTCGTCCAAACAAGCAAGTTCTTATGCGCAAATTCTGTCAAATGCATCAGAATTTGATGCAGGGTCCTCATGTATGACAGAGGGCCAACTCAATCATAGGGCCAACTCAATCATGGGGCCCATCATCTACATTTGCAGTGGCCTGGCACAGCACCCCCTTCGTGGGGATGGATGCCAAGCCATGCTCCTGTATGCTAGGGGATTGGCATATATACCAGTGTTGGCCAACATGGGAACTCACTCTTACATGCATGTTTAGAGCCTTTAAATGCAATTAACAACTTGGGAAATAATGCAAGCCCAAATTTATCTACCTATTCAAGACAAACATGATGAATGAGATTCATTCTTCCAGGTCGAGCTCTTGAGATGCCTTTACCATGTTATAGACCAACAGTAGAACGATGAGGATGTGAGAAGACATACAATGAGAGCAGTGATATTCACAAAGTTGAACAAGAAATTAAACTACAGCCAATGCAGATGTGAGAAGACATACTTCACAAAATACAAGGCCTTGAAGCTGACCAAATTCACTACAAAGCGTACTGCTGAGTGCATTGCTTTCGAGACAAAGATGAGTCAGTGATCTACGATTACCCTTCGAGAGTCAACCCTTCTAGAGACATTATTCAAAAGTGAAATCGACTTTTTGAGGTTCTGAAGCCCAAAGATCTCGTTAGGAGTATTAGCAGTTAGCCCCTCTATCGCCTAAAGTTGCGAGCAATTGCTTAGATTGGCTGGAAAGATTCAGCCCAAAAGAACGTAGTCCAATCATGAAGCTAATGTCAAAACTCAGCAAGCATGAAAATTTGATCTCTACTACTCATGCAACATGAAGTCGCATGCATGGCCCTGAGAACAGCATAGCTGAACTTGAGCTATTTCTCCTCCACGCATCCTTTTGACTTAACAACGATTGTGGCAATCATTTCAACAGGTGAACTAGCTTCTCAGTGGTGATCTAGGTGATGACCATTTTTGGCACCGTCTCAACTGTGCTTGAGACTTTTTGCCTGCAATATCAAAGGATGCATCTTGCAACTCATTAGAGAAAATTTGTCAAAAATAAAACCTCGAATTTGATGCCAGAGGTCGATTTGATAATTTAAATGAGATTTTGTCAGCAAATCTCACCTAAGAATCCAACTTGCAAGGCACTACCTCTAATTATCCCAGACTTCTTGCGTGCATCCAAAATCGACAGCTAAGCAGGCAAGGGAGATGTGCCAAAAACCATATCACCCTAAAGGAAACCCAAGAAAGTCAAGCATTGTGCAGGTTACTCCTTTAAAGCCATGCTAAACAATAAATGTAGGCCAATACTTGAATTACCCGAATTAAACTTCATGCAAATAATCAAAGATATTATTTTACCTTTCAAAAGAGAACAACCATCACTATACCCTACCCACATAGGGTAGGCCAAAAAGGGTCACCAATATGCAAGACCAGATGGCCCTCAAATACTTGACTTTGAGTTGTCAATGGCATGCTTGAAAACTAGAACAGACAAGGAATCAAGAGACGATCATCTAAAGATTTGGTATCACAGCTACATGCAAATTCAAGGTGTAAAGTTTTTTGCTGAATGCAATGATGTTTACAAGCCTATATAGTTGTCGATGGTGGCAGAAAATCCTTGGGGAAGAGATGATGGCCATTTTTTGTTGATGTAAAGATTTGTGTACATTAAATATACCCCTAACTATAATGAGTCACATACCGATGGTAATACCGACCGATTCCAGTGCTTCACTATTTTCTCGTACTATACTTCTTCTTGTAGTGCAAAAAACATTCTAAGAGCAAAAACCATAGCAAATAAGTGATCTAGAAATAGGCCATATGTAGTCATGCCCATACGATGCTCTAATACCATTATAAGAGAAGGAGGTGATAATGGCAAAGAGAGGGCACAACTAGGTCGACAAGAAGAGCACAACATGATAGACTAACACAATAGGCTAACTATACACAACATTATTTGAAAAGAATGAATATACACATACATATATTAGGATTAGGGCCAAAATTAAAGTCGTATATACTTGGGTATTTGCCTTGGTTGGTGTACATTAAATATACCTCCTACCATATTGAGTTGTATACCGATTATAACACTAAGCATATTCCAATGGGGACTATTGCAATTCGCTAATTTCTTTGACGATATATTTTCTCTTAGGGCAAAAACAACTCTAAGTGAAAAAACACATAAGTGATCTAGAAATAGGCCATATGTAGTCGTGCCCATACGATGCTCTAATACCATGACAAGAGAAGGAGGTAGCAATGGGAAAGAGAGGGGGGCACAACTTGGACAAGAAGAGCACAACATGATAGACTAACATAATAGGCTAACTAAATATATTGGATAAACACATAACTGTATTAGGAGTGGGGCCAAAATAGCATCCTATGCTACTGCAATGAGTGCATCAATGTACACATATATACATGCATGTACATTTACATGTGAATACGCATGTGTGTTTTAATCATAATTTCAAATAGAATATCCATGTTTAATCGTGTTTGTGCATTTTGGATGAGTTTTACATCAAGGAAACAAGGGCAAACAAATGCACTTACTTGTGAACACATAGGGATTTAAATTAGAATAGGAAGGACCTTACAAGTGCTCTTTCACATTCTTGTGTCATGAGACTTGTTGCATATAAGACTTTCCTCTAAAAGTATACTTTTCTAAAGACTTTTTGTCTTAAGCATTCTCCTCCTTTTCATATCATGATAGTACGTTCCACCAAGGATTTGCAATTTTCCTTTAAAGTGTGATACTTGTTTGGGCATTGTTATTCTATGGACAAGAATTCCTATATATTGTTATTCTATGGGACAAGAACTCCTATCTCTTGATTTTCTTTTATTTTGTTTTAAGAGCCTGTTTCTTCTGTGTGTGGTACTTACATCCACCAAACATCTCATGAAGAACTCTTTTCCCCCACCTTATGTATTTGTGCAAGCATTTTCTCATCACTTGGGATAAGATCCTTCTCTGTGCTTTGAGGGTGGCTTCAACTAGCATTCATTGAGTAGTGGGCATGATGGAGTGGGGGGAGAGGGCATTGTGATGCGGGGATCGGCAAAAGTGGGTCAGGAGGGAGGAAGTAGCATCGCTGCATGGAGATGTGGGAGTGGTGATGTTCAGGTGAAGCAATGCACGAGGTTGGTAAAGACTAGGAACATGACAACTGTTAGATATCAATGCTCCACTCTCGTGTAACTACGCGGGAACTAGCTAACTCTACTTGTAAGCCCCCCATATGAGGAGAAGGCATTTGAGTAGCTCAGTTATCTGGTAGGTCCTGGTTTGGACACGAGATGGGGGCCATGTGTGGCCTGATGGCTGGACGGCTTCAGATAGAGTTGGCACACCGCCAACGAGGCTACATGCAAGTGCGGGAAGGCATCCCTTGACTGATCGCATTGAGGGTAGACGGAGGATTACCCGAGGCAGCCCATTCTCGGGTTGCGGGGCCCGTTTGGAGCCTCAAATGATCCCGGATGGCTGTGGGCCGAACGGAGTCCGTAGGTTAGTTGCTCTGTTTTGCGCATCAGTTCTATCGTATGGTCGGTGGCCTATTTCGGGACCGACCCCTAGTCGGTGGCCTATTTCGGGACCGACCCCTAGTCGACCGTTTTGGGCGGACTGGGTCGGCCACCCAATTGAGCCTAACCGACTATGACTGGTGGCTATATAAGAGCAAGCCCGTGATACCCATTTCATTATTGGCTACAGCAACCCTGATTCCTTAGTATCCAACCTCCGTCTTCTACTGTTTCCAACACGCCATCGAAGCTTCTTTCACAGGAGCGCACGGTTGGGAGGCAACGCCATCTATTGTATCAGTTCTACAGTAATCAAATTTTTGATTCTCCATACTATCTTGTTTTCTCTCTTGTGTATGAGATCCTGTTATTTGTTGAGCACATACGTATTATTATTTTCTTACATGGTATCGTAGCCTGGACTCTAGCAAGAAGATTTAGTAGTGTGTTTCTGTTTGCGAGCAGATTGTGAGAGATGGCCCAGCCCGCAAGACTATGAATCCCACCATTTGGCGAAAGCGGAAAGTTGGACGGATCTAACTATCTTCTCTGGAAGTTCAAGATAAAGACCATCCTAAGCACATATGAGCTTTGGGACACTGCTACTGGGGTGGACGTGAGGCCGGTTCCGAGACCAGATCCAACCAATGCAGGACAACAGATAGTACCAACTGCGGATGAGATTCTCGCGTGGACAAGAAGAAATGCAGATGCATTGTGTTCAATTGTCTGCAGTGTTAGTGATTCCGTCATGGCGTTAATTCAACATGTCACCACAGCAAAGGAGGCATGGACGGTCTTGAAAAATCAGTACGAGACCATGAAATAGACGCGGATTCAGAATCTGGAGACTCAACTCGCAAACGAGAAGTCTAAGTCTGAAGCGGTAGAGAAGTTCATCACCAGGGTGAAGAATCTGTGAGATCAGATGACTGCGATTGGCATCACCATCACCAGCGAGAATCTAGCACGAAGGTGCATACGTATTCTCCCACCAAAGTACGATGGTCTTGTTATGGCGTTGAATACGTAGAACAGAAATCCGCCCCTCAACTTTGAGGATTTCAGCGCGATGCTTCTGGAGGAGGAGATGCGTCAAAAGATGAGGATTGGAGAAGATTTGGCTTTCTGGACCGGATCAAAGAAAGATAAGGGCAAGGACTCTAGTAACCCATCTTCTTCTGATGATAAAAAGAGAAAGAAGAAGATCAAGTGCTTCTATTGCAACAAGGCAGGGCACAAGCAGAATGAGTGCCACAAGAAGATTGCAGATGAGAAGAACGGAGTGAAGAAAGAGTCCAGCAACAGCGTGCAGGCAACACCTATAGAGCTATTCGTAGCAATTGAGGAGATTTGCAGGGAGGCAGTTCATGTACCTGCGGATGAACCTTGGATCATTGACAGTGGTGCATCACGCCACATGACTAGTCAGAAGGATTGGTATACCTCTCTACAGCTTGTAAGGAATGACATCATGGTAGTAGTCGGCAATGATGCAAAATGTCCAGCAAAAGAAAAAGATACGATTGCTCTCAAGTCAGATGGAGTTGTAAAACAGTTGTCCGATGTTCTTTATGTTCCAGATATCAAGAGGAACTTGTTGTCCATTTCTGCGATCACGGGATCAGGACCTCAAAGTTCAATTTGATAAGAATGGTGCACAGATTCTGGATCTTCAAGGGAAGGTCATTGGTAAAGGTACACGGTGCAACAACATTTACGAACTCTCAGCTTTCAGTGCTCGAGCGGATGTGAAGAACACTAAGCTATGGCATGAGAGGTTTGGTCATCTAAACCTTAGTTCTTTGAAGGAGATGCATAAAAGTGGAATGATTGCAGACCTACCAGAAATTTCAGATCTGCCCAACGTATGTGAAGCTTGCATGATGGGCAAGCAGCATCGGCAACCCTTTCCTAAAGAGGCCAGCAAAGCAAAGGCTCCTCTAGAGCTCGTTCACATGGACCTCTGCGGAAAGATGGAGACAGAAGCTTTGGGTGGTTCCTTCTACTTCATGACACTGATATTCGACGACTACAGTAGAAGGATATGGATATACTTCCTAAAGACAAAAGATGAGGCTTTCAGTAGGTTCAAAGAATGGCATGTAATGGTCGAGAAAGAATCAGGGAGGAAGGTGAAGAAGCTGAGATCAGACAGAGGTGGAGAGTTCACATCGACTGAATTCGAAAGTTACTGCAAAAGTCATGGGATCAAGAGGCAGAAACCCCCGCCACATACATCACAGCAAAATGGAGTAGCAGAACGCAAGATGCGCGTCATCTATGAAATGGGCCGGAGTATGATGAAAGGGAAAGATTTGCCAAAGACTTTCTGGGTTGAAGCGTGTAACACTGCAGTTTACATCCTCAATCGTAGCTACACGAAGGCTGTGAACGGGATGACTCCACTACAAGCCTTTTCTGGTAAGAAACCTTCAGCTGCACATTTCAGAGTTTTTGGATGTGGTTGTTTTGTGCATGTCCCTGATGCTACTAGGACCAAATGGGAACCGAAGAGCCGGAAGTGTATTTTCTTGGGCTATAGTGAAGAGGCGAAGGGTTACCGTCTCTATAACCCTATTACCAAGAAGGTAATTGTAAGTCGTGATGTGGTCTTCTCAGAACAGCCGCATCAATTGGAGGAGGATGCTTCCTTCCCAGACAACCAGGACCAGGATATCCATCCAGTACCGCCACCAACAGCAGACCGAACTCCCCCAACGGTGCTTGGGAGGATTCAAGAAAAAGAAGATGAAGAAGAGCCTCCAGAACCACAACGGCAACGGCCATTCCCGAAGTGGGTAAAGTAGCTTTTGGACGGCAGAGAACCTCCAGCCAGTGAGGAGGAACCATCCGAACACTGCCGGTCCAAGAGATTAGAGGAGCAAAGAAGGGCACAGGAACACTTGGTCAACTATGCTTTGATGATAGAAGTGATCCGTGCTGATGAACCCAAGTGTCTTGAAGAGGCACAGGGCGATGATAGGTGGATGGAGGCTATGCAGTCGGAGTATTTCTCCATAATGAAGAACAACACTTGGGACCTTGTGGATTGACCACCAAAACGCAAGGTAATTGGAACCAAGTGGGTGTACAAGACCAAGTACAAGTCCGATGGCATGTTGAATAAGTACAAAGCTCGGCTCGTGGCAAAAGGATTTGCACAGGTACATGGTTTTGATTATCAAGATACTTTTGCTCCCATAGCTCGACTAACCACAATTCGTAGTGTTTTGGCTTTAGCTACCCAGGGAAGTTGGCCCGTGTTTCAGATGGATGTGAAATCCACCTTTCTAAATGGAGATCTCAAGGAGGAGGTATACGTGGAACAACCACCAGGTTTTGAGATCCCCGGTTCAGAAGGTAAAGTCTGCAAACTGAAGAAGGCACTTTACGGGCTAAAACAGGTCCCACGAGTGTGATACCAGTGAATTGATGCCTACTTTCTGCAAAACGGGTTCAGGAGGAGCCCATTTGATGCAAATTTGTATATCTTCAGAGAAGGAGGCAGGTGTATGATCATGGTCCTTTATGTGGACGACCTTGTCATAACAGGGAACCATGAAGAGAAGATCTCACAGACGAAGCATTTGCTAGGAAGAGAGTTTGAAATGACAGACCTCGGACTGATGCATTTTTGTTTGGGGATTGAAGTTTGGCAGGAGCCAAAACAGATCTTCATTTCACAACTAAAGTATGTTAGAGAGATACTGAAGGCATTTGGCATGGCTGAGTGCAAGATAGTTGGTACCCTTATGGAGGTTGACGCGAAGCTCTCAAATGAGGATTCATCACCACTGGTGGACGAAGTGAAGTACAGAAGGCTTGTGGGCAGCTTGATTTACCTGTGCAACACACGGCTGGACATCAGTTTTGCGACTGGCATACTAAGCAGGTTTTCCAATAAGCCCCGGGAGAACCATTGGAGGGCAGGGATGTGGGTGCTGAAATACATCAAAGGCACACTTGATTACAGCATCACCTATACCAAGGGCAACGTCTTGAACGGATTCTGTGACTCAGATTGGGCAAGAGACGTGGACAGTAGGAGATCAGTGACAGGGTACTGTTTCTCACTTGGATCTGGAGTTGTGTCATGGGTCAGCAAGAAGCAACCCATAGTTGCTCTTTCTTCTACCGAGGCCGAGTACAAATCTGCATGCTTTGCTTCTTGCGAAGCAGTGTGGTTGAGGAGGATTTTGGCGAACATGGGTGCAGTGCAAAACAAGCCTACGCAGTTATCATGTGACAATCACAGTTGCATGGCGATTGCAAAGAACCCGGTGTTCCACGCTCGCACAAAACACATTGAGATTCAATATCACTTTGTACGCGAGCTAATCATGGATAGAGAGGTTGACTTGGTGTACTGTCCGACTACAGAGAATGCTGCGGACATCTTCACGAAGGCTCTTGGAAGAGACTTGCTGGAGAGGCATCTTCATCAACTTGGCATTGGGCCGAAAAAGTAAGTTCACTTACGGGTGGACATTGAGGGGAGGTGTTGATATCCATGCTCCACTCTCGTGTAACTATGTGGGAACTAGCTAACTCTACTTGTAAGCCCCCCATATGAGGAGAAGGCATTTGAGTAGCTCGGTTATCTGGTAGGTCCTCGTTTGGACACCAGATGGGGGCCATGTGTGGCCTGATGGCTGGACGGCTTTAGATAGAGTTGGCACACCGCCAACAAGGCTACATGCAAGTGTGGGAAGGCATCCCTTGACTGACCGCATTGAGGGTAGACGGAGCATTTCCCGAGGCAGCCCACTCTCGGGTTGCAGGGCCTGTTTGGAGCCTCAGATGATCTCGTATGGCTGTGGGCCGAACGGAGACCATAGGTAAGTTGCTCTGTTTTGCACACCTGTTCTATCGTATGGTCGGTGGCCTATTTCGCCGACCCCTAGTCGACCGTTTTGGGCGGACTGGGTCGACCACCCAATTGAGCCTAATTGACTATGACTGGTGGCTATATAAGAGCAAGCCCATGAAGCCCATTTCATCACTAGCTACAGTAACCCTAATTCCTTAGCATCCAGCCTCCGTCTTCTACTGTTTCCAACATGCCATCGAAGCTTCTTTCACAGGAGCACACGGTTGGGAGGCAGCGCCATCTATTGTATCAGTTCTATAGTAATCAAATTTTTTATTCTCCATACTATCTTGTTTTCTCTCTTGTATATGAGATCCTGTTATCTATTAAGCACAGACGTTGTATTATTTTCTTACAACAACAAGCACCGAGGAAACCTGATAATAGCTTGAGAAGGCACCCTCTATGACGTCTACCAAATGGCAACCCTCTCTGTCAAGGACCCATCAAATTTCTCCCACACTCCCCCATGGTCCAAACATTCACCATCACTCTTCGGTAGTCCTTCGGTAAATTGTACTCCCCTATCTTTGTGGCTTGCTTTGCATAATGTGTTAATAGCCTTGGGTAGAGCAAGATGTAGTTTCCTTCAACATCGCATCTAGATATGGTAGCTCTTTGATATTTGTGTCCTCCACTTGTCGATCCTTCCCTATCACATGATCCATCTCTTCTTGGAGCTTTTGCATCATTCCCATCGCCCATTCTATGGTACCAGAAGATGTCTATGTGCCTCCTCCCACAAGTTCCTGCATAAACAAACGGTTGTTTGAGATTGTGAAATACTTGGCGTCGCACCCATGGATGAAATACGAAAGACAACAGGCAATGCTTGAAGAATATGCTTGCTACAGATTCTGGAATTTACAACAAGACTAGTGTGAGTATGAAGACAACGGTGGAGGATTACTTATGAGAAGCATAGCCTTGTGTTGATCTTTTTATTGAATATCAAGAGCATTTTTTAGCATGTCTTTTGGCACTTCATCCTACATCTGATGCATGCACGAGGAACTTTAAACTTTTTCTATATAGTAAATTTGTCCATAGCTAGGAAATTTCTAGAGATTTCCTAGATAGAAAGAGACATTTTCTAGTTAGAAAGGGGGAAAAAATTTAATGTATCCAAAGAATTGGGTTTCTTAGGTACGATGCCATATCTATATAGTAAAATAAACTCTCTTTATAGTGAAATACCCAAATTTGCTATATAGTCATCAACTTCTATCTAGGAAATCACATAGGCTAGTAAGTTTATGTAGTAAACTATAATCTCTATATAGTAAAATACAACACATAGCCCAAATTCATTATATAGTAATAATCTTCTATCTAGCTCTGACCTCCCCTCGAGAGAGTTAGCAGCTAACAGCAGTGATTAGGGACACTAGATCAACCTACTGGTGCATGTTCACCACATAGACCCCGCATGACGACGAAGACTCTAGTAGAGGCCTGAAATGCCTACGTAGCATCTTGGATCTAGGGAAGGAGAGAATGAGTGGAGAAAATGGGCACGATGAAGCAGCCTCAAAAGAGGAGGAAATGGAGATGGTGGTCATCACAGATGATGATGATGAGGAAGAGGAGCTACCTAGCACGCCTTCTTAAGCTGGTCATCTTGGCCAACAAACTCAGCAGATGCTTCTCGTAGCTGGACGACAGTGAAGCCAATCATATCCTGCAGGCTGAACGGGCATATAGAGCTAAGGAGGTGGCCAACAAGGCTTGGTTTGAGAGCAGGCATAAGTACATAGTGGTCTGCAAGCTACAGATGGAAGATGTCAGGCAAGCTGGCAAAAGGGGCAGTCTATCTCTTTTTTATGGGTCGGGTCCCATCATATGATGAACTTTCACAGTTCATAGTTTATGAGTGTGATCTTCCCCCCAGCTACTACTCAGCAAGATTCTTGGGGAGAGGGTTCTTCTTGGTGTAGTGTGTGTCGGATATGATACAAAACGAACTGGTGTGGTAAGCCATGTGGTTGTTGCTAACCTTGCAGAAAAAACTCTTGCCCTAGAGATTTGTTTCCCCACCACAGAGAATCTGAGGGAGCCCAAAGGGACTTGGATGATCGGCTTGTCAGTTCCTCTACGTGGGAGTGTAGCGAGTAAAAGTGCAATGTCTATGAGTGCATACTTAGGATTCATAGAATAGGGGCGTTGCTACACATGCCTGGCATCATCCGTCATGGGGATTGTATGCTGCACTACTACGGCAGGTACTCCCTTCATGTCCATGTACTTCCAGGCCATGCAATCCTTAAATTCCCGTAGGAGAGCTATTACGGCATTCTCCTTATTAGAAGTGAGGTCATCAGTGGCAAATACGGGTTGTGGAGCTTGGCCTTCTAGGGCTAAGTTTACTTCTTTGACTAGGGCTGGTCCTTCTCCTTTGTTAGAGCATCGGTGTTGCTACTCCCTTGGAGCCCAACTTTCTCCATTGACAAGTTTCCGCTCCATGAGTACCCGGCCTCGGTTGAGTTCCCCGGTCTTCCATCCTAGATGGTGGAGAAGATGGAAAGGGTGGCCACCTCGCTGGGGAAGGTTCTGCTGGTTCCACATTCCTCGAAGTCACCCACGAGTAAAAGACGGGTGTGGATTCTCTGGGACAGAGCCAAGAGATCCCAGAGTTTGTGGAAATTGCATTTCCGAATGGTACACCAGTGGCACTGCATGTCAAATTCGGACCGTTCCTGGATGCATGTTTCATTTGCAAGAGGCTGGGACATTATGCAAAGAACTGCTCGGAGAAGGTGATAATATTGCAGCGGCACGCAAAGTACCAAGAGTTGTGGAGAAATCCCTAGAAGGAGGGACGACAAGAAATGACGAAGAAATTTTGTAGGCTGAAGCGACACACCCGCATGCAGGAATCTCCGAGAAGATGAAGTGCATGCATGAAGATTCCTCGAGAGGCTACCCCAATATGGAACCATGGAAGATGGTGGGCAAAAAGGGGAAGGTTGCAATCAAATTCAAAGTCAATCAGGTCGATGAGAAACAGATGTCTATCGAAATCGAGGCACTGGACGCGATGGCTACAAACGACATGCAAGACAACGAGACAACGGAGGTTCGCGACATGCAACAAAATCCGATGCCCACAGAAGAAACAATGCCAGATGCAAATCGCAGGAAAAGATTGCACGATGAAAAAAAGACTGAGGTTTCATAAAATTTCGACAGTGGGAAAGGTAAGACTCCCCCCCCCCCCCCCGCAGCCTCTCAAAACGCCTTAAAGAAGTGGCGACGGGCGTCAATGTAGGAAGGGAGAAAAGGTTAATTTTCCTCAAGGATGCATACAAGGCTATTGCACAATAGAAGATTGCGGGGAGGGTCCCTGAGAGGCAGGAAGGAGATTAGTGTTTTGTCTTGGAATGTTCACAGGTGTTGCGACAATAAGATTAGGTAGAGAGCTTGTCTAGAATTGTTTCGTAAATTAAGGCCCCACATTATTCTATTGCGAGAGCTTAAGTGTGGTCCTTAGGATGAATGGTGGTTTGCATGTGATCGGCTAGGGTATGATGTGTTCAGCCACTGTCCAATTAGGGGAAAAGGGGGCTCTGTGATCTTGGTTGCTAGGCGGTTAGCTTCTCGGGAAGTGTTGAAAATAGGTGAAGGTTGGGCAATTGGACTAGCATTCTCTTTAGGGGAGTTTTCTTGCAATGTAGTAAGCGTGTATGCCCCTAACGATCCCCAAGATCGGGCTGAGTGCTACTGGAGAGAGCTGAATACTGCAATCCTCAATAGCCACTGGATCTTGGGTGGCGACTAGAACTTCACCATGAAAGAAGGAGATAGATCTCACGATACCTCGGCTATATCGGGGGCTACTGAGAGGGAAGAGTGGGAAATTCTCCCTAATTATTTCATGTTTCTCCCTATTTCTCCTAATTTTTCCTAAATTGTTTCTAATTTCTCTCTATTTGTCCTATTTTTTTCCCTTAATCTTTTCTTTATTTTTTCTACTTTTCCTTTTTTGATCATTTCATGCATCAGTGTTCAAAAACATGCATTGGTGTGCTTGTAGCCCTAAAAAGGGAATTTGATGGACAAAATACTTTGATCGAGCCTTAAAATTGATAATTTTAATGCCTACGCAAAGTATCATAGCCATCTAATGTCATTTGCATGGCTTGGAATGGATATTTTCTAGTTTTTCACCATGCATCATGCATGAGTGTTAAAAATCATGCATTGATGTGCTTCTAGCCATGCAAATGGTATTTTATGGACATGGAACTTTGTAAAAGCCTTAAAATAGGTGATTTCATGACTTGTGCAAAGTATCATGACCATCTCATGTCATTTTCATGGCTTGGAATGGATATTTCCTAGTTTTCCGCCATGCATCATGCATGAGCATTGCAATACATGCATCGGTGTGCTTCTAACCATAAAAATCGTATTTTCTAGGAATGATACTTTGCACAAGCCTTAAACAAGGAAATTTCAATGCCTATGCAAAGTATCATGCCCATCTAATGTCAATTGCATGGCTTGGAATGGAGATTTCCTAGTTGTTCACCATGCATCATGCATGAGCATTGAAATACATGCATCGGTGTGCTTCTAGCCATGAAAATGGTACTCAAAATCCATGATACTTTCCACGCCTCAAAATGGTGTATTTTAAGTCCTATTCAAAGTATCATGGCTATCGAATGTGGTTTGCATGACTTAGCTTGGATCATATATTTCCTAGTTTTCCACCATGCATTATGCATGCCCATTCAAAAATATGCATTTGTTAGCTTCTAGCCATGAAAATGACATCCAAAGGTCATGACACTTTGCACAAGACTTAAACTAGCAAGTTCAAGAAACTATCATGCCCATTGGATGTGATTTGCTTGTCTTGGCATGGATATTTCTCATGCATGAGCATTGAGAAACATGCTTCAGTGTGTATTATATCAATTTGTATCTAGCCATGAAAATGGTATTATATGGGCATGATACTTTTAAGAAGCCTTAAGATAGGATATTTGAAGTCCTTTACAAAGTATCATGGCCGTTTGATGTCATTTGCATTGCTTGGAATGGATAGTTCCTAGTTTTTCACCTTGCATCATGAATGAGCATTGTAAAACATGCATCGGTATGCTTCTAGCCATGAAAATGGTATTTTATCGACATGATACTTTTCGCAAGACTTAAAGAAGGGAATTTTAAGGCCTATGCAAAGTTTCATGACCATTGGATATCATTTGCATGGCTTGGAATGGATTTTTCATAGTTTTTCACAATGCATCATGCATGAGCATTAAAAAGCATGCATTGGTGTGATTCTAGCCATGATAATGGCATTAAATGGGTCTGAAATTTTAAAAAATCCTTAAAATAAGTGAGTTCAACTCCTTTGCAAAGTATCATGGCCATTTGATATCATGTTCATGGCTTGGTTCCGAGCATGCATCATTATGCTTCTAGCGATGAAAATGGTATTTGATGGGCATGATACTTTTCACAAGCCTTAAAAAAGATGAATTCAAGGCCCGTGGAAAGTATCATGGCCATCCCACATCATTTTCATGGCTTGGAGTGGATATTTCCTAGTTTTTCACCATGCATCATGAATGAGCGTTGAAAAGCATGCATGGGTGTGCATGATACTTCATATAAGCCTTAAAATATTGGAGTGTAAGGCCCATTCAAAGCATCTTGGACATATGATTTCATTTGGATGGCTCAAAATGGATATTTCTTAGTTTTTGACCATGAGCATTGGAAACCTTGCATCGTTAGCCATGCAAATGGTATTCGATGGACATGATACGTTTTACGAGCCTTAAATTAGGTGATTTTAATGCTTTTGAAAACTATCATGGCCATTTGATGTGATATGCATGGCTTGGAATGGATATTTCCTAGATTTTCACCATGCATCATGCATGAGCGTTGAATAAGATGCATCACTATGTTTCTAGCCATGAAAATGGTATTCAAAGGCCATTATACTTTGCAAAATCGTGTGAAAAGTATCATGTCCATCTGATTTCATTTGCATGGCTTGGAATGGATATTTCCAAGGTTTTCACCATGCATTATGCATGAGCATTGTAAAACATGGATTGGTGTGTGTCTAGCCATGTAGATGATAGTGGTTGGGCATTATATGTTGCACAAGACTTAAACTATGAGATTTCAAGGCCTATGCAAAGTATTATGGCCATCTAATGTCGTTTTCATGCCTTGGAATGGATATTTCCTTGTTTTTCACCATGCACCATCCATGAGCGTTGAGAAAGTAGGATTCTTAGGTGGGGCTAGGATGATATTGTCTATCTCTGCCCATATGAGATTTAAACTCAGCCCATATGGCTTTCTTGGACTCTCTCTATTAAAGCCAATGTTTCCTCTTGCATGCCATCTATACACAAAAGATGGATGCTAGAGTTTTGATGATAGTACCTCCCATATGGACACATGATCAATAAATATTTCATGGTTTTAAGGAGGATACCCCAGTAAAACTAGGTGAAGTACAAGGTAGAATTAATTAATCCATTTTGGAATTTACTTACAAAACAAGGGTGATATTATGCAAGAACATGTCATAACAAGGCAACAATAATGATACACATTTGTCCATCTTAATCTAAAATCAAATCCCATTACAAGTTTAGGGCAAGTTTATTAATGCTATGGTTAAAGGAGATACTAAAATGATGTTAGTGAATGCATGTGCATGCAAGGTTTTTTTGATGTATAAGTTAGGATGAGGCACATCAAAGGCTAAACTTTGTAGTTTTTCATCCAAAAGTTTTGTCATCAAGTTTATTTAAGCAAATCATTTTAGAAGGCATAAAAGGGGTGGGGGGAGACACAAGCATGGGGAATTTGAAACATTTGGGGGAAAACCCACTTAGTGAAAAAACTTTGTTGGCTACTACATAGCATGAAGTATGAGACCAAGGCTAACTATGTACTAACCTAAAGAAGTTGAGCTAGATGAGATCATTTGTTCTCATTCAAGAGAGACATTTCAGATAAATAAAGAATCAAGTTCAGCTGATTACAAAACCATCGTCGGTAGCAACAAAGACCTCTGGGATGCTAGGTTTTCATATTGGCATAATTGGGATACTTTGGTACTGTAGTATCGGCAAGAACTATAGAGTTGGGCTTTTTGTAAACCCTTCTTTCTTGGATCCATGATAAGAGGAAATCCCATCCTATGGCATGATCTGTCCAATTGGATGAACAAGCCGTTCCAACCTCCAGCCCCAGCCAGCCCTAAGCCCAACCAATCAACGCTAGATAAAGGGTAGAACCTACCCAAGATTCCCATCAACAAGTTAGGCCAGTATTTCGAGGGGGATAACACAAACGCCTCAATCCCCATAGTCTACCAAAACCAGAAGGTAGAAGCCATCTTGATGGGGGAGCAGGAGTGAGTATCTACACCAAGGAATACTAGGAAAAGTGGGAAAAGCCTGCACTCAAGCAGACCCATCTGGTAGTAAACCTAGCAGATGGAGGAACCGCTAAACCTCTGGGAGTACTGACGGGCATAAACATTAATGTTTTTGGATTCATGTACCCTGTCAGGTTCATGGTCATGGACTTCACATGATAGCCCAAGTATGAAGCTATCCTAGGCAGGTCATTCTTGTAAATTTCTAGACTTGTGCATGACTAGCATAATGATAATATCTACCTGCAGCACAAGGAGCAAACCATGAGAGTGGACCTGCATACCTACAAGGCCCACCCATTAGGCCCACCCATTATCAGGACATGTCTTTGCTGCTGTAGAGTCCGACACCACCGCCCAAACCACCTCCATAAAGCTATTCCAACCCTATGACAAGGGAGAGGATGAGGAGTTTGATGACTTTTGGTATGCACCTCTTCCCGAGCCATTATTCTCATAGAATTGGATGCACATCTTAGCCAACATAGATGTCCTGGAAAGAGTAGGGTTTTAAATCACCACCCTAGAGCTCGAGGGTTTGACCCAGGTAGTTCCCTTAAGGATGTTCAATATGCTCAAACCACAAGAGGTAAGCAAGGGAATATTAAGGGTAAAATCAAATCTTCACCGGCTGACCTACGTAGGCACCGTGACCACCCACCACAAGTTCTCCTTTAACTGGGGAAATAGGTTGAGTAGGGTAGCCACCCCCATTAGCTCTATAAGTACAAGGGACGAGCCACCTTTAGGTCCCAAATCCCCTGCATCCAAAGGCAAGGCAAAGACCAAAAAGTCCACTGCCCAAGCAAAAAATGAGAAGGAGATTGAGGATAAAGAAGACCTACGACAGGTGCCAGCACACTACAAGGCCTATACTATTCAGGATCACAAGATCTTATACCAACAGGCCAAAAGAACCCAAGAGGACGGTTCCCCCCATCCCGCCCTGACCGCCCCCCGCTCTCTGCCCCTCACAGATATGACTTTCTTGCATCTATGCACCATGCATAGTGCATAAATTGAAAATTTTGCATGTCCATCCACCCAGATGTTTCCCTACTGATGTCAAAATTTGTGAGCACATGAAAAATAATTTAACACCCATGAAAATTTGCATGTCCATGTGACACTCGGACATTCCATGATGATTCACAAATGAATTTTCATGCATGTATACACTACACATGTGCACAAATGGGGAATTTCGCATGCCCACCGACCTCTATGTTCCTCAATTGATATAAATCTTTGCATAGAAATGAAATCTGCTCTAATTAATGCCCTAAAAATTTTGCACAACCATCTAAGACTCGTCCACTGTTCCATGACTTCTACATGTGTGAATTCCATGCACCCATGTAGGTGCACAAATGGGGAATTTTGCATGGCCACTCACACTATGTTTTTTGATTGATATGAAACTTTTCAAAGACATGAAACCTACTCTTATTAATTATGCAAAGTTTCATGGCCATCTGACACTTGACCATTCGATGATGGCCCACTTGCAAATTCCATACACCTTTGCATCATGGATGTGCACAAACGGGAAATTGTGCATGCCCATCTACCTAGATGTTTCTTCACTCACACAAAACTTTGTGAGGAAATGAATATTACTCTAATTAACCCCCTTACAAGGTTGCATGTCCATCTCACATTGAAGCCAAGCAGGGAGCCAATTTTCCCTATCCCATAACCCAACACCTTAAATCAAGCAAAATGAAGACGAGCCAGCAGATTACTGATGAAAGTTGTCTCTCGATGTGAGGCCAAAAACTAGCTTCCAAACCGCCACAAGAACACCATATGATTGGTTGAGAAGAAGGAACCTTTAACACCCACTTGCAATAAAGGCGGTAGTACATCTGTAGAGCCCCAGCCCCCCATTGATGCGAGCATAAGACCTAACATACTGCACATATGAAGACGGCCCACCTGCATCAACCAATATGAAAACAGACTCTCGAGCACGCTTCTCTCTTATTCTATTAAAGAAAAAGCCAGGGAAATTCTGAGAGAGGATTGACGATGCCCATGCTCTTTACAGACTACGATAATGTTGGCAATACCCCATTCCGAGCACTGCACCAACTTCGTGAAAAAAATATATTCATCTTGAAGGGAAGAGGACCCTTATTAGTGGGTTTGTTGAGCAAAATGAGACTACTGAATGCAAAATAGTGCCATGCATTGCAATCTGGCCACCTTGCAAAGTGGGCAAAGAATGAAAAAAACAAAAACAAAAAAAAGGTTGTTGGAATCAACCACCTCCTTTCCCGCTCCTGCGATTGCGCTACCCAAAGAATATTTCCCTTGCTACACACCACCATTAAACCATTTGCAATTCTGCCCCTTTCGTGCCAAGCTGCTCCTCTCTAGCCATTGCAATAATCCGAGTTTACAAGCACTCGACGATGCGAATGTTCATGAGGCTGTGAAGGGTGTTCACAATGAAATGAAGAACTAGACCTCCATTGTTAAGTCCAAGCACAAGACTGCTACACAGCTACACAATATGTTGTTCAGCATGCTACTTGCTGCTACTGGTCCTACTTGCTGCTTCTGGTGGCTGGCACGACGGACGCTAGCGTCTCAGGTCCTAGATGCGTAAAATATTCATTCACTTCAACTGCTCTATCCCTTTTCCCAACATGAAAGCCATCGGACTAGACATGACAGAGGCTCACGATCTAATAAACTACTTCATTTTATAGTTGGGAGGTCATGTTGCAAATACGTCAACATACGGTGAGTGAGTGTAATACCTAAAATTGGCTGAATGCCTTGATGGCTTGAACCACCTTTGGTCACAACGAACTTTACCCTCCCATACTTGTAGGTTTGTAATTAGCCATGGCAGATGGACACTCTCTGATCCCGGCTGCTAGCCCATCCGTTTGAATCATCTTCTTCTGCGAGGCTTGGATATGGTTGCTGCCCCATGCCACCGCTCTGTCCTCCTCAGCGGAATTAGCCACATGAACATCATTTGCATGTTCGGATTTTGTTCAAAAAACAACAAGTGCTTGCTATTGTTCATCCATAGATTCCATCCTTTGAATCGGTGCGAGTCTCCTACTGCTACTTCCGGCCAGAGTTGATGGACTTAATAGGCTTCCAGTATAAAATCTACATGCTTCTCGAACGTGACACAAGGAATACGATGCTAGCTATTTAGAGTCTTTGTGACCTTTGAATCCAAAGGAACATGCTCATCCTACAAGACAACTTTAATTTTTAGCGCAAGCATTGGAAGAAATGATAAGAAACATTAGAATACTAAATTGGGCAATGGTGTAGTGTTTCCGTTCTGCAATGGTGTAGAAATGGTAAGAAACATCAGAATACTAAATCAGGCAATTGTGTAGAAATGATAAGAAACATCAGAATACTAAATTGGTATCCGTCTAGCAGCATTTCTAGTTTGCAAAAATGTTTGAAGTTACATAAGAAATGCCGCCTGCGAGATATAGAAGAACAGACACTTAGAGCCCTAGAGTCTTATGCATCTTGCTTGGAAGACCCTGAATGATTGTAGAACTAGGGAAAACAAACGGTCAATATGGTAAGAGTGGACGAGGGATCATTATAGATGTCAACAACTGAGATTTAATGTCAATTATTGATAGCTCTAATGCATCTCAATATGAGTCAAGGGATTGTATTTTTTGCATTTTTAAAGATGTCATTCTTGAGGTTGGGCCTAAAAATATACTGCTCAAAGTATGCATGGACAATGCCTTCAACTGTAGAGAACCTAATGCTAACTGTGTTTTTTAATTTTCCAATGTATGTGATGTATATCCTAGCCAACCTAATGCTAACTGTGTTTTTTTGTTTTTTGTTTAGCAGCTGTGGCACTAGATTGTACGCATGTCTAGCTCGTGTCCACATTTTGTACCTAGCCCTGTTGTGCCCTATTTTGGATCATATTGATTCTAGGTAGCTATTGTTTTTATTATTGTCCCTTGTGGTCTTTTATAATTTCAAACTTCATTATTGTAATATGGACGCACTTCAATTGGAAAATAAATATGCCACTTATGCTTTAAATTGCATTGATAAATATGGATGAAAAGATATCATACCATTTATAATTTTTCTCACTTGAAATTATTTGAGCATGCACTTGATTAAATGATTGTGGGATTCAATGGTCCAGATTAGCATTCATAGTATGCATTTGTTGGTGTAAATTTGCATGTTTGTTAATGTAAATTCTTCATATGCGCTAATTTATGCATATGTTGTGTCTATTGGCTTTATGGATTTAGAAAATGGATAGTTCAAAAGGAACAAAAAGAAATTATGGGGTGCGCTCTCAAGAGAAAGCATGTCCTATGGCTCCTGTTGGTGTAGGAGCATTAGCTACTGCCAGTTCTCCCCCTATGCTAGTGCAAACTGATCAAACTTCTTTGAATGGTAAGAAGAGTAGCCATATGTCCATAATATAAGTGAAATTGTTTCATTTTATAAATGCTTTCAATTCAAAAAGTCTGTAAGGTCTTAGATATAATTTCTATAACTGATTTATGTATCAAAGGATCATGTAGTCCAAGTCCAAGCATGGACTATGATCTTTATTGTCTATTTGGCCTTTGATGTATTTTTTATTTTTGTAGGATCATCTCATGGGGCTACTTTCACTGAAGCTCCACTCAAAAACCAATTAGTTGCTAATCGAGGTTATTAAATTGCATTTTTTTTGTTTAAAATGAATGTACTTGTACTATATATAGTGTTTTTCATTTCTTTCATTTCCTCTAATATCTATATTTTGTTCTAGGTTCATCTCATAATACAATGGCAATGGGTCCGTCTTTATCTGTTCTCGAGTTGGATCTCGTGAGTGAAATCTTAATCTCTTTATACTTCTTATGTATTCATTATCTATCGTTTCAAATTAAAGTCATGATTTTTTTAAAAAATAGCCATGAGATATCGTTCACAAAATGAGTTTACATCTTAGGAGATGACCAACCAAGAAATTTGGTTGAATTTTATCAACGAAAGTGCAACAAAGAAACGGAACGCACTAAGTTTTATTGGTTTTCATGTCCTTGCAATAAGTGTAATGGATATATTATAAAGTCACACAATCGAATCAATAGACATCTTATTAAATATGGTCCTGCCGAAGATTGGAAAGAAGTCTGTAAGACTCAAAAAGTAAGCCTTTTCATATTATATTAGCTGATTTATGCATACTAAAGAAATAGGAGTCTTAAAAATATCTAAAGTACTTTATTTCTTGTTGTTACAATGGGCTTGGGGAAATTATTACACGCTCTATACAAATGTAGAGCGTGAAATGGACACAATGGGAAGATTTTCATTTAACTTGAACTGTCCACCAAGTTTAGAGGCTCAAAGGATTAGAGATTTTGATCCTTCAAAGAATGGTAGTTGGAAGGGTAAACTCTCCCAATTCCAATAAACGAGCTTATTCAATATTATGAAAGAATGTATAAGGTCTCACAATCATTTTTAAGTGATGCAGGCTTGGGTTTTTTCAGCCTCTCTAATATTTCCAAGGGAACTTCTTTGTTTCCTTACATAGGGAGCAAGATATGGCCATGAAGTATGGAAACATTTATATTTATATTATCCTTGAATGCATACTTATGCAATAGAGGAGAAGAAAACACTTACATTGTGGGTGATGTTCTTGATGGAAATGTAGCAAGGTATACTAAAAGTATTTATATTATCCTTGAATGCATACTTATGCAATAGAGGAGAAGAAAACACTTACATTGTGGGTGATGTTCTTGATGGAAATGTAGCAAGGTATACTAAAAGTTCCCTCTATGATGATAGCCTAATGAATGTAGTTTGGGTGTATAATCCTACATGTCCATCTTGGAGAGAAGATGGACATGTAGGTTTTATTGAGGCAGTTGCTCATGAACACATTATGCCTGGACTAGAAATTTTCACATTTTATGAATTTATTTAACTTTCAGACTATATACTTTGATTTGGAATTTGAAGTATATTAACCACTTCACCTTTTGTGTTACAGAATAACTCTTACCTTTCTTAAATGTATTGTACTAGGTATTTCAATGTTTTATTTGATCTTCTTAGGTCACATCTGTCTTTTTTGTTATGAAACTTCTCATATTGATCTTGATTACATTATGCACATCTTAGACAAGAATTGGACAATGCTTTCACAGAAAGAATTGGAAGATAAAGCAAATGTAATCGAAGTGCTTTTAGCAGAATGTAGAGAATAAATGCACCAAACAGGTGTTACAATATATCCTTGTCCTTGCAAGGCATGTCGTGGATGCTCGACTTTAAGTTATGCAAGAATTGAAGAGCATTCACTAAAGAGAGGCATGGAAAAATAATTAGTTGATGGAAATGAGAAGTTATGTTAGGTTTCTTTGGCTTATGCACATGTGTGTCTATTCAAATTCTTTACATTTAGAAGGCTAAGGACTTGTTTTACATATATGGAGCATGCAAATGTTAAAAATAGACTAGATAAGGATATAGCAATTGAGGACATGCTTCGAGATACATTTGAAGTTTGTGAAAAGGCATCCAAGATGCATGCTATGGTGATGATGATTTGGAGAAAGAGGTTGATAACATATCCAAATTTGAAGATTTAATGAGCGAGGCAAAGAAACCACTTTTTAATGGATGCGAAGTGAGCTCATTGTGTCAACTACTCTTTTACTCTACAATGGTGGTGTATGGGTGGTCACAAACTAGCTTTAGTGAGCTCCTTTATCTTCTAAAACATAAGATTCTTCCACAGAATAATTATCTTCCTTCATCATCATATGAGGCCAATAGTAAAATTCATGAGTTGAGCTTATAGTATGATAATATCCATGCTTGTGTCAATGATTGCATTTTATATCGTGGGGAGTATGCAAGTTTGGAAGTGTGTCCCAAGTGTAATGAAAGTCGATGGAAGTTAAGTGGCAAGTCAAAGGTTCCTCATAAAATATTACGGCCCTTTCCTTTGATTCCATGACTTCTTAGACAATACAGGTTTATAAATTGTAAATCTTATATGTGACCTTATGCTATTACATGTTGACATGCATTTCTATGCTCTAATATCGAAAACTTTTAATAGATGTCCTCTTATTGCCAAAAACATGAAATGACATGTTGGTGGAAGAAGTCAAGATGGTTTATGTAGGCATCTAGTAGATTCATTAGCATGGAAGCATGTGGATAGTACATGGCTAGAATTTGCAAGAGAGATAAGAAATGTACAACTAGCTCTTGCAATTGATGGTGTGAATCCATTTTCAAATCTACGTAGTGTGTGGAGCACATGGCTTGTGTTGATTGTGAACTATAATCTACCACCATGGTTGGCAACCAAGAAGTTCTTTTTGAAGCTCTCACTTTTAATACCAGGTCCAAAATAAGTTCCTTGAGAAAAAATTGATGTGTACTTGCAGGTAATGCAATCTTTATGCATGTTAGCATCAAAAAATTTCACAATTGGTATAGATGTATGTGGTATTTTGCTTTAGTTGTGAAATTGCATGAAAAATAATATTTTAGGTTTTATGTTCTAGGTTCTCATTGATGAGCTTCAAGTCTTATGGACTGGAGTAAATGCATATGATGCAAGTGAATCTGATATAAGAAGAACAATTTTCACTTTGAGGGGAATCTTGCTATGGACCATCCATGACTTTCTAGCTTATGGGCTCACTTCTAGTTGCTACACAAAGGGATACAATGCTTGTCCTATATGTGGTCCTGCATTTCAAGGAAGATACTCATCATGCCTTAAGAAGATGGAATATATAGGCCATAGGCACTTTCTTCCAATGGACCATAGATTTAGAAGTTTAAAATTTGCATTCAATGGCTCCACTAAATATAGAGAGCATCCTATATATCCTAGTGTCAAAGAAATAAAGGAATTTTGCAAACAAAGGGAGAAGTGGCTATCGGAAAGTAATAGGAGGCCTACAGAAGATCTAGGGTTATTGACTGGGTGGAAAAGATGGTCAATATTTTATACATTGCCATATTGGGAGGTAAGCACTCATGCTTCTACATCATTAAAAAAACTTAAAATACCTTGTTTTATCTTCCATGAAAAATTAAATGTTGTATTCTTTTCCATGCAGCACCTTCTTGTTCGTAACATTCTTGATGTGATGCATGTGGAGAAAAACATTGCTAAAATTTTTTTTAAGACACTCTTACAAGAATCAAATAAAGATTCATTAAGAGTTCATCTAGACATGAAGGATATGAAAATACGACTAGAATTATGGCCTCAAGTAGTCCATGGAAGAAATCACAAGTTGAAAATGCCGGCTGCGTCATATAGATTTACAAAGAACGAAGAGGATGATTTTTTTGCATTTGTAAAGAATATCAAAGTTCCAATAGGGTACTCAACATCTTTGCAGAAGCATGTTCTTAGCAAAAAGCTACAAGGAATGAAAACGCATGATTATCATATTTTCCTTCAGCAGATACTGCCACTAGCAATAAGACATTCTTTGACTAATTCTGTTCGCTCCACTATTATGAGACTAAGTCTTGTGTTTCGTAGAATATCTGCAAGAGCTTTGGACATGACACAATGGGATGTATTGTAAGAAGAATCCATATATGTTTTATGTTTAATGGAAAAAGTATTTCCTCCTTCCTTCTTTGACATTATGACAAACTTACTCATTCATGTAGTTGAGGAATTGAGAGTTTGTGGACCTCTTAGTATCAGATGGATGTATCCTTTTGAGACAAATATGAGGACTTTAAAACAGTATGTGAAAAATAAGGCAAGGCCAGAAGGAAGTATGGGGATATGCAATCACAGAAGCTATTAGATTCTTCTCAGAGTATATCAGCGGGTTTGATGGATCATGCAAAAGAGTATGGGATGTAGAGGAGCATGAAACTTTTTATAATGAGGAGTTAAAAGGGAATGGAGTGGAGATCGTACTTGATGACTTGACAAGACATCAAGCCCATCTTTGTGTGTTGGAAAATAGCAAAATCATCATGAAATGGAAAAGGTAATTGCATTAACCAACTTGAACATCCAATCACTTTCTTTAAAATATCATGCAATTACATTCTTTTTATTATGATCTTCCAATAGGATATTTGAAGAGGAGGCTGAAGTGATGTTTCAACATTCAAGAAAGAAGGTCTCTCATAATGAAAGAACGAGATAAGTATAGATTCCAACTAGTCAACACAACACAAAAAATGAGCTCTTCAAATCTTGATGACCAACCCTTTTCATGGCTGCACATGTACAACAACTTTTTTATGTGCCTGACCCAAAGGAGCAAAGTTGGAGTGTTGTGCTTGATCACATTCCAAGAGCGGGGGCAGATCCATTGTTAATTTCTCTATGTCTAGATATTTCTCACATGATATATTAGATACTTATGATGGACCTAGAGAGGAAGAGGAACCGATTTTAGCTAACTTGGTGAATATTGGAGATGATGGTGATGATGATGATGTAATTGATGAGGATTAAGCAATCATGTCACTTGGGTAAAACTTGTTACAATTAGAGAGAGAGAGAGAGAGAGAGAGAGAGGAAGATTTTGTTCATGGATGATCTTGCCTTGTATTTAACTAATGTTTGGCTTGAAATGATACTTGAAAATTTAGGAGAATTTTGTATAGACTTGTTGAATATTAAAGATAACAGTGATGATGATAACATAATTGATTAGAATCAATAATTTATGTTAGTTGAGACTGTTCGAAAACTTTTCAAAGTTGCATCATATGGAATTCATCTATATGTGTGTGCATATGCGCGCGCACACACACACACACACACACACACACACACAGACAGCGAGACAAAGATGTATGCTTAATAAATAACTTTTAAATGAATAGATACTACAGTCATGGATAATGTTGCTCGCCATTTGGCAAATATTTGGGCTGAAAGGATATCAAAAAATTTAGGAAAATATTGTAAGAGAATAGAAGAGGATCTAGATTCAATCAAGATAAAGAGACACTTTCTTCTTTGATAGCCCACTCATCATTATCATCAGGATATGAAAATGACCAACCACATTATTAAAGGATGATGCAATGATAGGAAGAGAAAGATATCTTAGAAGGTCATCTAGAGAGGCCAAGAAAGCAAAATTTATTGAGTTGGGATATCGTATTAAAGTGGATGTAAATGAGGAACAAGTTCCTTGTGGAATACACAAAGATTCATATGCTCAGACAATAACTCAAGCCATCCGTAGGCATATGGATCTCTCATTGCAATCAATTAAAGTTGTACCGATCATTCAAAAGGAGGCAGTGAGAAGATATGTTGATGTAAGGGTTGACTTTTTCTTGATGTCTTTCGATGGTCTTACTTTTAAATGTTTAGTATTTAAAATTTCTTTTATATCGATGAATACTTTTGTGTATATTTTATTGTATTTGCAGGCTTGATATGAATGTAATATCAGTGGACAAATGCTAGAAAACAAAAGTCTCAAAAGCATTCAGAGTGAACATTGATTTTGTTGAGTTTTTATTAAAAACTTATTTACTTTAACATTGATTTTGTTGAGTTTTTATTAATGTGTTGTTTGTTATGAGTTGATGCTAGGCTTATAGTGTTTACTTATGGGATGGAGATCATGCACAAAAACCAACATGGCTACTAGATGATGTATGGGAAAGAATAAAGACGCTGGTAAATTGAGAGGAATTCAAGGTACACAAACACACACTCTTTATTGCAAGTATCATATGTTCTTTCTTTATTCTATTTAACTTAACTACATTTTGACACTATTTTTTAGAGATCTAGTGAAATAAATAAGAGAAATAGAAAGGCCCAAGAAAACGTTACGAATTTAGGCTGAAAGGGTTATGTTGGAATGAAACAAGAACTTGTAAGCTTAATTGTTTTCTTTTTTTTCATAATTCATGTTTTTATAGTAATACTCTTTAATAAATTCACATGTATGATAAATATTTTCAACATGTAGATCTCTCGACTTCAAGGGTCTCCTTCATATCAAGAGGTGTTTTTAGAAGCTCATACCTCAAAAGGATATGGGATGAAAGGAAGAGGAATACTATCTGACTATGAATTGTCTAAAGAGACCAATGGTGTTGTTTCATTAGAGGTACTTCATGTTCTCTTTATTTTATGAATATAAATTTTTAATAAATGAAATATAATATCAATTTGATATATTTCATGTTTTTTATTTTGTAGGATCTTAATCCAAATGTCAATGGGAATAATAACATTTCTGGTCCAAGACTGGTTGTACCTACTAAAAAGACTACTTGTGGCAAAAAAAAAAAGCAATTGGTGATTTAGACCAAGTGATACATGACAAGACTGCTGAGTTGCAAAGAAAGCTTCATGAAAAGGATAAGGCTATGGATGCCTTGCAAGAACAACTTAATGATTTGAGGAAAAGCATTTTTGCTCTACCTTTGGTAAATTTCATGCCTACTTCATGATAATTTTCACAAAAAAGGTGATTCATGCTCACAGAGACACACACACAAACACACACACACACACACACACACACACATGCGCATATGTGTGTATTGTAGATACTGTTTTGAAAAGGTTTAAGGATCTTTGAGTAGAGTAGAAGGCATTCACATGAAGCATATTATCATATTTACTTTATTTTAAAAAGGTTCATCAATCAACAATTGGAGTAGAAAAGACAATGGCACAAACAAATGACATACGTGTTTTCCAAGTAAGTTGAATTTATTTATTTTTCTTAATTAGTATGGCAATGACCATAACATTTTTGGATATTTTGCATAAAGATATTTTAAACAAATATTCTACTAATGATCTCTTGAATGTATCTTTGTAGGTGGATGCTTTTCACACGGGATAACGAGTAAAGATCTTACATAAGGACTCAAAAGACATAGTTGGAATAGGGACAATAATTAGTTTGGATCCTTCATTTAGAGTTCATACTATACCAATAGGAGTTGGTTATGTAGCACTATGAGTTGATGATGCAATCATTAAGGATGCTTGTCTGTTTAAAGCAAATGATGAGATTCAGACATTGGGTCAAGCCATAGGCTTGAATGTTGCTCGGAAAACTCTTCATGTAATGTCTTTATAATTTTATATTTTATTTTGTTATGTAAAAACTGTATTATTTATATCTCAATCAACTATCAAATAATATTTGTTATCTCATGGATACCAAGTATCAAATGTAAAATTTTAGTCATTTAAGATTCCAATGTCATGTAGCTTTTTGGCCCATTTTAAAAGCTAGTATAAGTTAAAACGTTTTTGACCATTTTTAATGCTATTGTTTATAAAATAAGAAACGGCAATTGTGATTCCATTTCTTGCCATTTGTAACATAATAACTGGCATTTTTTATGTCACTTTATTTCCATTTTCAACATGAAATCTTGCAAATTTTAAGTCATCTTTTGCCATTTCCAATATAATAAGTGACAATTTTTATGTCAGCTTTTGCCATTTCAAACATAAGTTTTATGTCACCTTTTTCCATTTCTTTCACAGTTGGTCTCAAATGTAGTGCCATTTCATGCATTAAAAATAGCAAAAATATATGGTACTTTTGGTTGCCATTTTGATTATGGAAATGGCAAAACTATATGGCACTTTTAGTTGCCATTTCATACGTAAAAATGGCAGAATATATGGCACTTTTGGTTGCCATTTTAGACATCAAAATGGCAAAAATATATGGCACTTTTAGTTGCCATTTTGCATGTGGAAATGGCAATACTATATGGCACTTTTGGTTGCCATTTCATACAAAAAAATGGCAAAATATTTTGGTTACCATTTAAGACATAAAATGGCAAAAATATATGGCACTTTTGGTTGCCATTTTGCATGTGGAAATGGGAAAACTATATGGCACTTTTAGTTGCCATTTAATACGTAAAAATGGCAAAATATATGGCACTTTCGGCTGCCATTTTGGACACAAAAATGGCAGAAATATATGGCACTCTAGGTTGCCATTTTATATGTGGAAATGACAAAACTATATGGCACTTTTAGTTGCCATTTCATATGTAAAAATGGCAAAATATATGGCACTTTTGGTTGCCATTTCCAAAAAATGGCACATGTGGAAATGGCAGCAAGAAAATACCATTTAATAAAATAGAAATGTCACTTTTGGGCTGCCATTTCTACCTAGTTTTGTAGTAGTAGAGGGGGATCCTATACTACCTAATCTACCTACTCAATGTAAAAAACAATAAAAAATAGCACATTTTAAGGTGCAAATGATATATTTTTCCAATGTGGCTATCTACTCCTTTTAAACTACTCTAAAATTCACTCTAGATTTATTTCTTAGAGTTTTTTATTGGATTTGACCTCGCAAGTTGTTTTAGCAATCACCTAAACTACACATTCCTATGATTTAACAATGAAAAAAACACAATAAACAAGCTCCATTTACTAAAAAATGCTTTCCAAACCAAAAAAATGGCACTCTTCTTTTCTTTCTCAAACCAATCCCTATAAGCCAACTTCAATACTCCTTGTTATAAATGTTGAGAAATGGGTAGTTTAACAGAAGAAAACAAAGCACAATGCAAAAGCTTACCTTGCTATTGCTTGGTAGTGGCACCAAAAATATGTAGTCCTAGTGGTTGTGACTCACGTGTTATGGGGAAGTTTACCAATATATCGAGGGCACTCCTTTCGCGAATCCCATGGTGAGGAGCAATTTGAAGGCTTGTCATCCACTTGTGTCATGCAAGCATCTTTTAGATTGTTGCGGTGTGACTCCACGAGAGCAAGAGGGGAAGGGGAGAAGGGGGAAGAGAAGGGGGAAGGGGAAGGGAAGAGGGGATGAAGAAGGGGGAGAGCAAGTGACAATCACAAAGGCACTATGATAGGAAGCAAGAGAACATTCAAGACAACTCATGGAAGAGAAATAGATTGTTTATTCCCAAATGTGTGCATACAGTAATGAAGACCAAAGTCAAACCTTTGGCCTTTTATACATTCCACCTTTTGAAGGGAGGGCCAACCCTATTCTTTCTTATTTTTACAAGGCACTTGGGCCCATACAGCTCCATGGCGTGGATTTTTATTATCTTCCTTTCATCCTCTCCCTATTCTCCATGCAATCTTCCAAAACATATCATTGTTAACCATTGGTAGTTAATAATCTGCCAAAATAATATGTGATTACTTGTCCTTCTCCGTCATTTCAAATGTCATCACTCATGATGGTGTGCAGCTCTTGCAACCTAGATGTATGCAACCTAATCATAAGCCTACATCCCCGCTCGATGAAGACATGAAGGTCATGGAATGTTGAGCATGGATTTTACTTACCTTAGATCATACATGTGGCTCTCTTAATCACCTTGTGTGATCAAATTTAACACAAAATCACTATAGATTCCCTTTTCCATTTTGTTGCATCCTATTCACAAGGTCCACCTTGGACTCCTTTGTGGATATACATCCTTTGTGACCCTTGTCCTAGAAACTTTCTACCATGTAAGAAATCATACATCGAGTCCTAGTGATGCTATATTTTCTATCATATCATCAAATTCATCTCCTATCCTCAAGCCATAACTCAAACATCCATCTTTAAAATATGGCACAATGGAATGTCGCAATTAAAAAAAACTTATTTTTTTCAACGATTGTAATGTGTAAAAGTGTGTGCGGAATCTTGTTCCTAGAGACAATTGTGATGTGTAAAAGTCAATGCCCTATCAAGTGTAACCAATCGTGGAACTATTTTGTGGGCAGTTTTGGGGGCCCAACACGACAAGTTGGTGGACAATATTTTGAATTTCGGGCAAATTTGTGCTCTTGCCAAAAAATTTCCCAGCATAATGATTTCTTTACGGACATAATAATGAGACACAATTTGTTAAAACTTGTTGTTTTGAACATCGCAAAGCTCGACACATGTCATTGCATGAGCCATCTTCCCTCCTTCGAGCTGTCTTTGTGCATTAGATTGACCATAGTCTGTCTTATCATCTACCTGCAACTCACCATTTGTCATCTACCTGCAACTTGCCACATATCATCTATGTGTAGCTCTCCCATAGCGTTGATCTAGATTTGCGAACACCACACTGACATTGGCTTGGAGCTACCACTGCAGTGGTTCTTGGAGGTGGCTGTAGCTACTCCTAATTAAACCAGAGAGTATTTACGTTAATTGGCTAGAGACCTACATTGAAGTCCCATAATTGATCATATATTTTGCATCGAGTTTAAAACAAGTGGTTAAAAATTAATCCTAAACATATTTCCTTGTGCAGATACCGCACTAGTTCTATTTTAGTGCGGGTGTATTTCCTTACAACCATCGTGCTAGTTCTATTTTAGTGCGGTGGTTGCACAAAGGTAAACATTTTACTTCGTGCAGTCTTTGTGCTGCATCATCATTTTTCATCAGACTATGCACAATTTGTCCTATCATCTACCACAGCTCACCACCTATCATCTACGTGCA
This sequence comes from Dipteris shenzhenensis, assembly GCF_047967505.1. NCBI lineage: Eukaryota > Viridiplantae > Streptophyta > Polypodiopsida > Gleicheniales > Dipteridaceae > Dipteris > Dipteris shenzhenensis. The sequence continues at coordinate 11,765,854 of NC_141619.1, forward strand.
ACTTTTTAACACTGATCTAGATTTGCGATCACCACGTTGATGTTGACTTGGTGTTTCTTGAAGTTATTTTAGGTGGCTACTTCTAATTAAACCAAAGCAAATGTACTTACCTTAATTGGCTGGGGTCCCCTTTTATGTCAATATGGCCTTTGTGAGGGGTCACCCTTGAGGGACATGGGCCATATACACATGCCACATATGTCCAGTGGCATGCCACATTTGTATATCCTTGTGCAACCACCACGCTGGTTCTTAAAACTAAGGAAAATGCATTTCCTAAACTGGAATCGAGATAGTAATGCATTTGAGAGATTATCTCTTATAGTGGAACGTGCTTTCACATTCGGTTTGAAGAATTTATAGATCCAATTGTAGCTTGACCTTCAAAATTATCCTCATGTGAAGTATTTTCCCTCTCCATAAATATACCACTTTTTTGGTTATTCCATAACATTTCTCATGCTTTCCAAACAACATACACAGAGGGAACCATGCTTCTAGATGTCTGTTTTTTCCATGCCTCTTTGCATCATGCCTCCTCTTGCAATGCTTGTTACCATCAATTGTTGTGTTTGCATTCCTATGCCTAATTTCTAGCCGCATCGGGTGTGTTTTTTGGGCGAGCGTGTGCAAAAATGGCGAGCATACTCTCTCTCTCTCTCTCTCTCTCTCTCTCTCTCTCACAGACACACACACACACACACACACACACGAACACTCTTCTCGGATACTTGTTTTTAATTGTTATTTTATTTAAGGTTCGGTAATCTGTGCATAACGCATAGTGCCATCTTATTTCTTTACTAGAAAAACTAGTGATGACCATGATGAGTCACAAGGTTGAATTTGGCCCTTCCTAAGGTATTCAACTAATTGTCTTTCAACCTCACGTTCTTCCATTTTACTAAGTCTATACGGTGGTTTATAAACAGGAGTAGATCGAGGAATTATGTCTATTTTATGATCTACATCTCGCTTAGGTGGTAAACCATTAGGTAAATCACATGGAAAAACATCTTTAAATTCAACCACTAAATCATTAAACAAGAGGTATTCCTTGCATTATTGTTGTTGTAGAAGTCGTTCCAATTCCATGGAGCAAATAAGCGGAGAGTTGGGTACATCATGTTCTACCTGAATTTGGAGGACTCTACCATATTTTTCAAAATATAATGGAGTTATTCACATAACTCCGCTGCAAGCTATGCCCAAGACTATACAACCACTCTCGACCAAGAACAACATATGTTCGATCAAGATGCATGATTTGGAAATCCAAGGCATCCTTAATAATCTTGGATATCCACCTCCACACCATGAATCATGGTATCCAAAACCTTTTTAACATAGCCCTTTGCTAGAGAGAGCACATATTTATGGGCACTTGGACTCTCTGGCAGCTTCAATTTCTTAACTAGTAAATAGTTTAAGAAATTATGTGTGGCACTATCATCGACCATCACTCTTACTCTTTGCCCCTTAATTTTTCCATGCATCCTCATTAAGTCATGAGGACCAAAGGTGGACTGCCACATTGCCGATTATAGGCAATACATGTGGGTGATGTCCTTCAGTGTACTTTTTTTAGTACCATTAAGCGGCAACACCTGCATTGTGTGTATTTGTTTTTGCGGAGGTTTATTTGGGGCTTTAGCTCTTGCCTATTTATTTTAAGGGTAGTTGCAAGCAGCATGGTCTTTGCCCAAACATTTGAAGCAAATATTTTTCTACTTGGCCTTTCCATAATCCTCTTTCTTCAGGATATGATATTTTTGTGTTTGAGGTTTCTTGGGCATTGCGTGAGAACTCCTTCTTGCAGTGCCCCTTCCTTTTCAGATTGGAAAACTTGTTGAATTTAGTAACAAAACTAGCTTGTTTCGAAGTTCCAACTTTGGATTTCCCCGTAGTATTGTCATATATTTGGGCACTTCTTCAAAGTCCTTGGGAGAAGTTCTTCTCACCTCAACCTTATAGGTGTCCTTCAGACCTCTCACGAAACCCCTTATCTTTTGAAACTCATTTGATTCCCTTCAATTTAAAGACCACCTCCCTATAGTTCACTATATACTAGACTAAAGAGTTCTTACCCATGCTACAATTATCCCAAGCCTCCCAAGTTGTTTTGAACTCATTTTTAGGTAAAAACTCCTTGAGAAGGCTTGTTCACATTCATCCCAATACCTAGGGATCCTATCATTTTCCCTGAGGCTCATCCACCATTGATAAGCCTTATTTCCAACAACTGAAAGACTCACTTCCATGAATTGCTTTTTAGGAGGGGTATTCTTGAGTCGATGGAAGTCTTGCCATTTTCGCAAGACCGTATTTATCACGTCCTTCTTGTGTTCTTTCTCTTCTCCATTGAAAATCAATGGTTTCAAGTCCTTAAGAATATTAGAGATTTCTTTAAGTCAAGAGGTGGTCCTCTCAACTTGACTAGGAGGAGTCAGTGATTGCACCATAGGAGTTACCAATTGAGAATCGGATAACTTAGGTATGGCCTCAGTTAGAGCTTTTAATGTATCATTAATTGCCCCTAACTACTTTTCTATATTTTGTGTTTGAGTTTCTAGTTTACTGAATTCCAAATACGGAATTCCATAATCACCGTAATCAACATCCTCTGTTTCCATACTATCCTCTTGAATTTCGTTATGTGCTTCCTCATGTGTTTCCTCTTAAACTATCGCTTTTCCTTTTCTAGCCCTTTCCTCTCTCTCCCTGATCGTCTCCTCTCTTTCTAGACTCATCGTTTCAAAAATGAGAAATTTTCAGATACTATAATGCAAGAATCTTTATTGAGAGAAAAATATGATGGACCATTTCCTTGGTATTTGTTCGATGTTTTGGATTTCTCTTCGAAGTCAACATGCTTTTCTTTGATTCTCATTCTTGCCTTTTGATCCCACTCTTTGGCTTTCCTCGAACTCTCAATCTCTAAAATCCTTTTCGTGACCGACTCTTTTATAAAAAAAAGTTTTGAAGGAGATGAAGCTAATAAGTTGAAGAAGGTTATCCTTGTGAAGAAGGGGTGAAAAGGACCTTAAAGCTTTGGAAAGAGAGGGGGCTTAATACTTTGGAGATGGGTGGAAAAGACAAAGATGAAGTGACTTTTATCAAAGGATTAGAACTTAGGGTGACATGGCTACTTCTATAATCCCTAAGTATTCTGTAATGAGGTCGATGGGCGTCGAGTTCATTCCTTCTCCAGCTCGAATCACCCAGTTTCTTTGCTCTATGATGCTCTACGCACTGTATATGCATGATAGCTTTCATAAGTTAGACTTTTCTGAATCTAGAACTCGTTGACCTCTAGTTGACCATGTATCATCAAAAGGGTGAGGACGTGGCTCTAATATTTTCTTTGCATAAATCGTGTAAACAATTCTTTAGCTCTGTCAATCGTCCACCCTTCAAATCTAATGCTGTGTTTTGCTTTTGGCAGGTGCTGCAATGCTCTTCGGAGATCGGCTCTTCACAGAAACCTGTCAAAAAAGAATCATGTGCCTCCCTAGAGTCCGTAGAAGAGTGAAACTACCTATGGCGCTCTTCAGCTACTACTGTGAATTTTGCTGCGCTTCCACAAAAGTCATGTGGCCCTAAACTCCAAGTTTCCTAGAACACTATAGTTGAGCTGCCAACCAGATAAATTTGAGTTGCAACGAACTCCGCTCCACGTGCATGGTTGTCGTCCCAAGGATTCTAGTTGGACCAGTACATCACTCTCTTAATAGCCTCGAGGAGTTGGATTGTCCGTGGGCTTTGTGGACACTGCTAACAGCTCTTCATCCTTCCGCAAGGTCTAATGTACACAGCACATAGTAACAGCCAATAAGTTTTTTGCACTCAACTCGTTAAATTGCTTCAGAAACCCTTGGAATGGGTGTTGCTTTTGCAATTCCTCACATAATAACTCCTCTTTGTTGCTTACTAGTAGCTCACAACACCAACTCTGGACATTTCTCTCGACAATATGGGATTGCCAAACCCTGCAATAACTACCTGATCGACCGCTTTGATACCTGTGTGACGGTGGACTCCCAATACATAGAGGGCTCCTCAACAAGTTTCCACCCATCCACAAGACTCTAACGAGCTGTGTCGTGAACCAAGTATCTTTCTTGAGTTCCCTCATTCCTTCTCTTGGAAGGACCTATCTCTCTCTAGAGTCTTCCCCCATGCCTAACACTTGCAATTTGGCCTTTCCCTTTGGTGCCTTGTGTCCCATAAGGGAACCTTACCATAAGAGCCCTCTCTTGGGCTATCCTTTGCACCTCCTACTAAACACCTAGGCACGGCAGTAGAGAAAGGGAGGCATAGATGAGGCAGAGTTTGAAAGAAAGAAAAGACAACAATTTACTCCCTAAACTAACAACAATTTACTCCCTAAACTGACGACAAAACTTAACCCCTCAACATCAAAGTAGAGAGCCAGGTGACGAGTGGAGCGATTGGATTCCAGACTCCACTTCTTAGGCTGGATTTAGATTGGATGCTCACCTACCTCACAACAATTGATTTCAAAGGACGTTTCTGAGTCGGATGTTCAAATGGGTGGACACATCTGACTCTTGCTCATACATTATTGGTTGCTTCAGACTCTTGCTCACTTGTAAGAGCTTGTTTCGACGGGAAGGTTGGTTGCAAATCGGAGGTTTTGGGAGAAAACCAGGTTGCAAATTCATTTAGGTTCATGCATAGTTAGTTTCCAAGCAGTTTTAGACTATTTTTAGCCAAACGTTTAGACTGTGCAGCTTCAAAATGTGATGTGACTGAAAGAAAACTCCCCCACTAGCATTTATTACCCTTGGTTCTCTCTTGAGTTTTTTCTTGGCTTGCAACCAATATTTTCCAATCTGCTCCAGGTGAACGTGTAGATTGTAAACTCCACATTTTGGTTTTGAAACCAAGGGACTCGCATAAACATGCTCTTATTGGTTTTGCCATAGCCAGTGTTCACAAAAACATCTCTCTCAACAAATCACAAAACTCCAATTTTCAAAATTGAAGGGTTTTCTTGAGAATTTGCAGCCAAAATATAACTAAATTGCCTAAAAATTTGTGGGTTTGCAAAAATTGAAAAAATATTTTTTCACAGGTGGAAATGTACATGTTGCAGGTTTTTGGTTACATGATTAGTAATGCAAGGAGATTCTAGGTCAGTTGTGGAAGTTGGAGACCTTCCAGAGCCCCTCATTGGGAGAGTTATTAGGTTTCCGGTAATTTGTAGAGAGTCTTTTGGAGGAGGCTCTGGAAATCCCGAAGAAATAGAAGATTACTTTATTTTTATATTCATGGATGGATAGTAGTGAACAAGTAGGTCCAGGTTTGGAGCAAACTTCACTTGTCCTAGGTGCTCGTCTAGGGAGGAGTCGGTTCATCATTGCTTATGGGACTGCAGGCATGTGAGAGTCATATGGATAGTGTCTGCGAGGATCCTTAGTACTTTTGTTCCCTCTCGTTTCTTCATGAATTGGGGATCAGTGGCTTGGCTCTCTTTGTCAGGATCTCAGATCTTCTATGATGGCAGGATGCTTCCTGGGCCATCTCCATTCGATGACACCTAGTGGAGCCTCACTCTCTGAAGGATGTGCCTATCTCTTGCTATAGACCAGGACATGTTGATGTGGATTTTGTTTGGGAGGTACTAGCTAGTATTACTGCTTGGCAGATTTGGAGGGCGAGATGCACAGAGGCCTTAGATGGATCATAGGTCCACCCTTCTCACACCCTGGCCAGTATTTGGTTCACACTCCGATGGCTAGTTGGGCGAGCATGCAAGTGTCCTCCCGAGGCACCCTTTGCTAGGAGGGTCATATTCCTTACAGAATGGAGGGGCTCCCCCCTTTTCTCAGAGACTATAGCAGGGTTGAGGTGGCCTTTTCAGCCTCAACCTTGGTTTCTTTTGAGTTTTTATTTACTCTTCTAGAGTGTTTTTTCCCTCATGTCGAGCATGCTGTATTTCCACTTTGAGCTTGCTCACACGGGTTTCTTTCATACTTAATAGAAGTCTTTTTCATAAAATAAATAAATAAACAAATGTTGCAAGTTCATTGCATATAAGGCTGGTTACAGACCGCCCATCGCCCACCCAAGTGAGAAAAGGGGATGGGACCAAATGCAAAGGATATGAAAAAGACTAAGCTCATTAATTGCATGCATGTGCGAATGGCTTATGTGGTGTGGGTTATTTGATTTTTGATTGAAGATACTGGGTTCAAGAAAACTTGGGCTCCCTTAGGGCGTCCCTTAGGGCGGGGGGTGGTGGTTGCCCAAGACCATGTGGCGGACACGCCAACCCACGCCCCTTTCCAATGTTGGGCGGGCGCCGGTGTGTCATAACACTGGCGATTACTCAAATGACCGGTTCTTTATGCCCGGACAACTTCGGAGTGGAATGGACTCACGGGGACTCACGGAGACTCGAATAGACTAGCACGAAGCTCTTGTGATAGACTAGCACCATGCTCTTGTGACATCCTTGGAGAACACAATTTCCACAACCATGTGAATTTGGCCCAATTCATCTTGCAAAACAAAGTCATTTCCTGTGCAGCAGTTTTTGGATCTGAGTTTCAACAAATTCCGAGGGATTTTGCCGTCCGTTTGAGTTCTCAGGCCCAATTCCTGAGAAAAGCATAGGTAATCATCTTTTAGCAGTTGAACGGAAGCATTCCAACCGCATCTCACGAGCTTGTTGAGTCTCTCAATCTCATGGAACTTATACAATTTGACAGAGCTAATTTGATTCTACTGTGCGGCCTGTACCCTGGTGGCTGATTTTCCGATCACGAAGCTCCAAAACATTGGGAATAATCTGTCTGGGACTCTCCTGCTGGAGGCTTTCCATTGGCCAAAGATTCAGAGGCTCGAGCTTAATCACACGGACCGATTCCTGCTACAGTCGCAACTGAAAATCGTTCATGCTTTCGACTTCCGGCCATTGGATTTCCACGCCATCTCGATGCTCTTCACCATAAGAATCTCTCCGTTTTGCAACGATCCGCCATTTGGATGAAACATGAACTGTTGCGACACACAAACACGCCGTGATAAAATTTTTCTCCCATCAGCGATTTAATCTACGTCGTGAGGCAATCATCAATCAAGTTTCCAGTGCTCCATGTGAAACGCCCACGACAATTTACGTGTGCTACTCTTCCTTTCATTAATTAAAGCAGGGCCACAGTACCTTGTTTATAGAGGTAAGTACCAAGCTTGTCAGTGTGATCAATTCGCAAATTGCTCAACGACTAATCATTTCTAATCCTGTTGCAGGTTTGCAGAGATCGTGAGACAGCCATGGCGTTTAAACTTGGTCCCATCAATTTCAACGCCGTAGCTCAGGTTTGCATTCCTCTGTTGTTGTTGTTAGAGGTACCTCGTTGATGGCTTTGAAAGTTGTTTCCTGATCATTACGTGTCTCCTTCAAGTTTTAGGTCAGGACCTGAAATTGTACTTTTGGGCCCTTTTTTGACCCGGAGGGTCGTACAAAATATGACAGTGTGAAGGGGGGGTCAGCAAAAAATGGTCTTCTATTAGAAGGGGTTTTTGGAGGGAGCTCCAAGGCAAAACCGCGATCCCTCACCAAGGAGAAACTTGACGGATACAACTGCCCTCATACAAGGGAAGTTTGAGTCTTCGTTCAGATCATGCCTAATGCAGATGGGTGCTTCCGGGGTAGGGGGTTATATAGTACTGCATATGCAATGTAGGAACTTGAGCAATCGCGGGTGTTTCAGTGATGGGGCTGGGAATAATGTTGCGGAAGAAATATTAACGAGACAGGAGCAATTATTTAGTTCTGGATGTTCCGAATAGCCCTATTTGTCCTCCTCAGTCGGGTTGAGTCCGACTCACATGGTCTTTGTTCCAGAGGCTGACGATGGGAGGAGGGTGAGGGTCCCACATCTTCCGTTATTGCTCTGTTGGTCAACTAGCTGGTTGACTAGTTGCTATGCCACGCGCAATCTGTAGTTAATGGAGTTTTTCTATGCCCATGAGTAACAAGTGTTTCACCACGTTTTCCTTAGCTGCACTATGAAGAAATTGTAACTGAGTGATACTGAAGTCACATGGATCCTCTACCACAGATGCAGAAAGGGAAGTTCCCTGAGTGCATATTCTCGTCAGATGGATGGGATATCAGGTGGAGAGGGAATATTAGAAAAGGTGTAGGCAGTGCTGAGCTGTGAGCTCCCGGGACTATGAACTTTAGGGGAGGGATGGTTTTCTGCCCTTTTAGGGCAGACATTTGGATGTGGATTACTGTGGGGATATCATAGTAGCTAGTCCTTGCTATGCGTGATATGACTATCATGAGATTGAAACTGCACTGTGTTGTTTTTCCAGAGGATGAGTCTGATATCTAAAATAGTCTAGAGCCCATTAATGGGCTGTTTTGAGGGCCCTTTTAGGGAGATTTCACATGGTAATACCAAGCTGTTGGGATACATAGCCTCTTGCTGGTGTTTTCACAGGGGATGCATGGGGCAGCTTAGGTGCTTGATGCGCACTTTCTTGTGGGTAGGATCAAGCGGTACCTGGAACACAGAGCCAGGGTCACCTGGTAGATGGTAATCCTTCCCTAGGCGGGAGAAGAACTTGGCATCATTGATTTAGAGATGCAGAGCAGAGCCATGCTGGGCAGGCGTGGCCTCACCTCAAGATTAGAGCCTTGGAAGCTCTTGCTTCAATGAGGGTTCTCAAGAACACCGCATGGTAGTTGTAAGAGTTGGCATCATGGGCTGTGAGAAGCGTGTGGTGCTAACATTGTCAGTTGGCAGAGAGATTTCTCAATGAGATCCAGCTGCAGATTGGAAAGCCAAAGTCAATGGAGGATACGACGGAGAGTCCGACGTTACCTTGGAGGACTCAGGGTCGATCCTGAGTGGAGCTCATTAGAAGCTGTGAAGTAGAGATCCTTATGAAGCAGGCACAAAGATTTCTCTACACCTATGACAGAGGTTGTGGATGGAGCTGGATGATGGATGTGTTGAAACTGACCCTTGGTGCTTGGTGCCCAATAGGAACTAGGCATTTCCTGGCTCATGATGAGCACTGCTGAATTGTCATCTGTCAGTTCATGGATGGTAAAATTATTTGCATAGTGCATCAAATGATGACTCACTCACTGGATGGACCTATTGATGGTACTTGGGGGACTGTGACTTTGTTCACCACCATATTTGGCGGGCACTGTGATCAGTTTGATCTGGGTTGGTTCGAAGAGTTCAAAGCTTTACATTGAAGAGTTGGAGCGGTGGGGCATGGACCATGACTCAAAGATGCATTAAATTTTTTTCCCAAGAGCTTCTACATGGGAGGTACTCTTTGAACAAATCAAGACAACAACAGTCGGATTACCGGCAGAAGAACGACGGGCAACAGGCGACATAAAAAATAACAACAAGCAACTACAACAAATACAATCCCACATCAACATGGAGTCGCAATAGGAAGAGCAAGCACAATCAATCGACCATGTCAAATAGGCCTGAGGAAGATCTCTCTCCACGTCACGTCGGTATTGCATACTTCACACGAAATAGAAGTCGGGTAGACACTCCATCACAAATGGAAGATCCAAACGACATTCTACACGACTCTGATTATATTCCAAGTGGCACAAGTTCCTCAGATAATTCATTACATAGCAGGGAACTGCATGAAGCACAAGCTGAATTACAAAAACTGATGCTGCCCAGTCCTACACAAGAACTCCTACAAAGAGCACTTGCAGCAAATATTGCAACTAATGTATTCGTGAGTGTAAGATAGAGGCTGAATTTTAATCCCCTCCCCAAACCTCCTAAAAAGAAGACCTCCCAAGTGCAAGCTAGTGCACCAGTACAACCAAAGATACAGAACCCACTAGTCAAAGCAGCCAAATTTACTGGGAAAGTTAAAGAAGACCGTGACAGTCATGTTGGACAGTTTGAGACATCCAGAGTTGTGGTTGTGAACCAGGTATTGTTGGCCACTGCTTGGTTTGTTTGCTCATGTTAGTGCAGATCTAGAGATTGTATCGCTCAGCTCATGAGACCTATCAGGAACTTCCCATGGAGCGATTTAGATGGCACCTCAGATGTTGTAGCCAGGGTGGCTTGGGAGACCCTCATTCTCCCCACAAGAGAAGGGGGTCTCAATATTATTGACCCAAGCTTGAAGTGCATGGCCTTGCTCTGCAAGTTTGTAGTATGTGGATTGATGCCTGGACAGGAGCCTTGGAAGGATTTTTTCTCACGCAGCATTCAGTCTTGCATCCCTTCTCATGGGGGAGATTGGTTGGACAACAATAGATGGATCTTTACTTTAGTCCATCTCAAATCGCCCCTTCCCCTCTCATGGCTGCTATTTTGAAAGCTTGGGGCTGCTTACTTAGTGGATTTGGACAATTGCTAGATGCTACCAAGAAAGAACAATTTGTAGCTACCTTCAATGGTAAGGCAATGAACTGGTTTATGCAGTACGGTGCTGCTCATTTTACTGACTATGACACATTAAAAGTAGCATTCTTGAGTCGTTTTAGAAAAGAGAAAACTCGAGAGGATATCCTCAAGAAACTGAGAACTATGAAACAAAAAGATTTGATGGTTGAAGATTATTCTCAGATGTTTCGAAACCTCAACAAAAGACTAACAGCAACCCAACAACCAACCTAGGAGCAACTGGCAAAGGATTAAACAAAGAACTGAGAACTGCAGTAGCTGGATGGGACTAGCTTGGAGGAGCCAATATGGTAGAAGCAGCCCAACGGGCAGAAAGGAGACTTGGTACAGTATCAAAGTCCAAGAAGACAGAGAAAAAAGCGTTCAGATTCCCAAACAGATTGAGATACGGACACTGATAGTGATGAAGAAGAAGCTACCTCATCAGAAGAAGATGAGGATGATGAAGAATATTCCAAGAAGAAAAAGAAAGAGAAGAAGTAGAAAAACAAAGAAAAATCCACAGCAAAAAGGACAACAGATAAAATCTCCAAGCTGGAGAAAATGATCAAGGATCAGCTTCAAAGCTTGAAGCCACCACCTCAAGTACCCCAGCCCCAAAAGATTCCATGTGAATTTTGCAAGAAAGATAACCATGACAAAGAAAGATGTTGGTACAACCCAAACTACAAAGGTAGGGTACCACCCTATGTACAACAACAACACAATCAAGAGCCAACTGTACCTGCCAATCAAGTAGCCGTAGCAAGGCCAGCCCAACAAAGATATTTAAATGCAGCCCCTAAAAGACAATTTCAGCAACAATGGAGAAATCAACAACAACAGCAACAACAGCAAGGACAAACCCAGGCATGCACTTATTGTGGCATGGAGGGCCATAGGCAAGGCCCACAATGTGAACTTTGGTGTAAACACCGTGCGGAAAGAGGTATGCAAATCATCCATTATGATGGAAGAAACAATCAAAACGGTCAACAACAACCACCTCCAGGAGTAAATATGGTATATATCGCTCCTCATAATCCGGATAACAGCTACAAAAATCAGTAAAGTCCGAATACTACTCATGCATTAGCAATTACAAGGTCACAAAATACAAAGCCTATATAAGGATTGGGACAAACACAAAGAGACAATGCCAAGGCAATGAATTGGCCTCATCAAAATAAGACAAGAAACAAAGCTTTGCAACAAGTACTTGCCAACAATGCTTCCCAGGATGTCAGAAAAGAGCATCACATTGACAAAGGCAAGGGCATCAGTCAATATAAACAGATCCGACAGCAGTTTGACAGCAGTACGTTTGCACTAGTACGTTTGCACTACAAACCAATTTTGGCAACCAGGCTCAAGCTCCTCAAAGCGGTCAAAATATCTCAAAACAGATTGCAATAGATAAAACCAAACAGAAAAAGCTTCCTCAGAACTAGACACATATGCAAAACAGCATATGCATTCTGCAGACACAGACCGGGGTCAGAAATACCAGAAAGGGAAAACAAAGATATAATGGCAGAACCGCAAGATGTGCTACATAGAAAAAAGTCAGATGCCTGTGACAACGGACAATGAGCAGAAAGAAGGCATCAATACAAAACAAGATGACCATACACTCTTTTATGGAGTCACAAGTTCAAATTAAAGATTGAGGCTAGATTGAGGCTCAGAGAGAATAACTATCCGGAAGGGAAAAAAGAAAATTAAAGTTATCTTCTACAAAAAGTTTTCCCAGAAAACCACAGCCACTAGAAGCAGAGGGCATCAATATGATTTATGATATTGATGAAGATGAGGAAGAAATATTTCTCAAAAGGAACCCTACTATCTTCTCTATTTTTGAAATTGATGTTGTGAGGATTATTGATCAATATGTTGAACCGGATGAACAAAAACAGCAGTCCGACACACTTCAGTTGCTGCAGGACAGAACAGAATCGGAACACAGTCAAAAAAGCTTCTGACAGAAGAATCTACAGAAAAGGCTATAAATGCAAACAACAGCGATGCATAAAGATCTCTTGCTTCTACATCACTAGAACAAGCAATTCAAGAGGTAGAAATTCAGTTTGAAGAGCAAATGCAAAGGAGTGCCAGGGTAAGACAAGATGACTTGGAAGAAATGAATTTGGGGGACAAAGACAATCCACAAACAGTCATGGTAAGTACAAATCTTCCCCCACCATTTAAAGTAGCTCTTAGAAAGTTATTAGAACAATACAAGGACATTTTTGCATGGCATTACATTGATATGAAGGGGGTAGATCCATCATTCTGTCAACATAGAATAAATCTCAAAACCAATGCAGTACCAATCATTCAAGGGAGATATAGAATGAATCCAAATTATGCCAAGTTGGTAAAGGAGGAAATTGATAAGTTGTTGAGGGTTGGTTTGATATATCTACTAACACATGTGACATGGTTATCTCCGATTGTTATTGTTCCAAAGAAAAATGGGAAATTGAGAATATGTGTTGATTACAGAAAGTTGAATGCAGCAACCATCACTGATCCATTCCCTCTTCCATTTTGTGACTCATTACTTGATGCTGTGGCTGGACATGAAATTTACAGTTTTTTAGATGGTTTCAGTGGGTATAACCGGATCAGAATGGCTCCAGAAGATAGAGATAAAACCACATTTGTAACAGAATGGGATGTATTTGCATCCAATGTCATGACCTTTGGTGGATTGAAAAATGCACCACCCACTTATATACAAGAGGTATTTGCAGAGTACCTAACCTCATTTATGAAGGTATTTCTGGATGACTTCTCAGTCTTTGGAAAAAGGATAGATCATTTGCATCTTTGCTAAATGCAAATTTGTTGGTCTGAGCTTAAACCCAACAAAATGTGCTTTTGCTGTCAGTCGAGGTATTCTCCTGGGACATATTATCTCACAAGAAGGCATGGAGATTGACCCTAACAAGGTCTCAGCAATCCAGAATGCTAAAGCTTCTAAAAATGTCAAGCAACTACAGAGATTCATTGGCCAAATAAAATGGCACTACAGAGTTCTGAGATATCTTGCTGATATCTATTATCCTCTTACTAAACTCACAAGGGATAGTGAACCATTCATCTGGGACACTCCTCAAGAACAAGCTTTCAACATCTCAAGAAAATATTGATGGTTGCTCATGTATTACAGCCTCCTGATTGGTCTCTCCCTTTCGAAGTCTTTGTGGATACATCAGATTCAGCAGTGGGAGCAGTACTCATGCAACAACAATCACCTAAGTGGTTCAGACCTATATATTATGCAAGCAGAATCCTGACAAAACATGAAAAGAACTATGCAACAATAGAAAGAGAAGTGCTTGGTATGATGTATGCTTTGAATAAATTCAGACATTATCTTTTGGCTAACAAAGTACATTTTCATGTTGACCACCAGGCTTTAATTTACTTGGTCAACAAACAGCATCTAACAGGAAGATTAGCAAGATGGATGCTATTGTTGCAAGAGTTTGACTACACAATCGTTCATAGACCAGGGAAACAGCATGCAATTGCAGATTATCTGAGTAGGTTGCAGTCAGGAGAGCCTCTGATAGGTATACCAGATGAACTTCCTGATGCAAATTTGTTCATGGTATTAATTGAGGAGTAGCCAAACTAATCTCAGAAACAATGAATCAAGATCAAAGAAAGAAGTTGGTGTTATAAAGCAGACCTTTTATTATCATTGCTGGAGTGTTGTACAGAAGGGGCATTGACCAGGTCATCAGGAGATGTATCCAGGACCATGAGCAAAAAGCTGTATTAACAGAAGCACTTGGAGATGCAGCAGGAGGTCATTTCTCAGGAGATATCACAGGCAAGAAAATCTTGCAAGCTGGATTATGGTGGCCCACAGTATTAAAGGATGCCTATAAATATGCAAAATCATGCCTACCTTGCCAAAGGGATGATAGACCAATAGATAGACCCCTCCTTCCATTGGGTATTTGTCACTGATGGACTAATCTCAGAAACAATGAATCAAGATCAAAGAAAGAAGTTGGTGTTATAAAGCAGACCTTTTATTATCATTGCTGGAGTGTTATACAGAAGGGGCATTGACCAGGTCATCAGGAGATGTATCCAGGACCATGAGCAAAAAGCTGTATTAATAGAAGCACTTGGAGATGCAGCATGAGGTCATTTCTCAGGAGATATCACAGGCAAGAAAATCTTGCAAGCTGGATTATGGTGGCCCACAGTATTAAAGGATGCCTACAAATATGCAAAATCATGCCTACCTTGCCAAAGGGATGATAGACCAATAGATAGTGATAGGATGCCACACCAACCCCTCCTTCCATTGGATCCAGTTCAAAAGTGGAGATTGGACTTTATTGGACCAATCAAGCCTCCATCAAAATATTCCGGTAATCAATATATACTTGGTGCTATTGATTATTGCACAAAATGGGTAGAGGCTGTTGCACTCAAAACATGTAAAGCTAGAACTGTTGCACATTTTCTATATTATAATATAGTTACCAGATTTGGTGTTCCAACTGAGATTGTATCTGATAGAGGGACTCATTTCATAAATAAAACAATCAGAAAGATGACAAAAATGCACATGATGTTGAACAAAAAGTCCACAGCATATTACCCATAAGCCAATGGTTTGGCTGAGAGTACAAACAAGTTAATGAAAAAGGTTTACAAAAGAACCATTGCTGATCATCCAAAGGATTGGGATTAGCATTTAGACTCAGTACTTTGGGCACTAAGGACAGCTCACAAGGTAGCCACAGGATTGACACCTTTCAGGCTAGTGTATGGATGTGAGGCAGTAGTATCCAGGGAATTTTTTGCAGGAAGTCTAAGAGTAGCAATTGACAACAAACTTTCCTTAGAAGACTCCATAAATGCAAGATTGGAGCAGCTTTTACAATTGGATGAGGATTCAAAGGAATCAAGGAATTCATCTACAAAAGGGTCAAGTCATGGAGGGAGTCTGTATTGTCAAGTTTATCTCATTTACATCACTATTTCATGTTGTTTCTACTATCTTTCTAGAAACTAGTGCTTGCCTCTACTGTTGGATGTAAGTGGTGATTGTTGCACGCTTCTTCCTTGTGGATTGGGCAAGCCAAGTGTTGAAACTTGAGCTTGGAGTCCTCCTTCTTGTTGTCTACCTTGTACATATGGTCTTGAGTCTTGTATCTAGGTCCTAAGCTTTCACTAAGTTCATCAGTTTGGAAGGTGCATTGTACCTTGGTCTTGTATATCTCCATTTTCAAGAATAAAGTGAACCTGGATAAGGGGGGGGGGGGTGACAAGCTCTCACACAGTTGACATTATTCAAAGAAGAAGAGCAGCATGGGTAAATAGAAACATAAAGTTTAAGCTTCTCAAAAAGGGAGATTTCGTGTGGATGTTCAACACCAAACTGGGAAAAATGCCAGGAAAATTCAAGCTCAGATATGATGGTCCATTCAGAGTACTTGAGGCATATGAACAAGGGACATTTCTTCTCTCAGATCTCCATGGTAATCCATTTGACAAACGAGTAAATGGCTTTAGACTGAAACCATACATTGAAGACCCTACAAGAGGGGCAAAAATAAATACAGTTTCTTTGCATGATTCTGTAAATACAATAGAATATTTTCACTCTGTTTCAACATTTCAGGCTACCAAAGTACCAAGCATCTCCAAAGTACAAATGCTATGTATATCACATAGCCAAGGACCTGCAGAAGAACGTCACTTACAAGGATTTAAGAGATTACAACTATTTAGTCTACAGAAAATCAAAGCAGAACTATCTCCAGTGCCGAATGGAGAAAATAATGCAATATCAAAATTATCACACACACTGACAGATGGAAGAAATCAAGAGCAGCAACTAAAGAGCACTATACAAGGCAGCAGCAACAAAGATTACTACAAAAGCAACGGCAACAACAAACATTTATCCGCCACCCTGACAGAACAGCTCCGACATCAAGCGCCTGACAGGACACTCAAACCAACTACAAAGCAGCAAAATATCTACTTAGGTAATTTTATTTTGTCTTGGCAAACAAGGGGTTAATTATAATGTCATCACAGGAGAGCTGGAACATACACAAAAGCTATATGTGATCGGAGCAGCAATCCGATTGGAGTCCGACAGGAGTCTGACTCCCTGGACAATGCAGTCCGACGGGTATCAGATGTGCCTCCAACTAGAATAGGTGCAGTCTGACTGGCATCCGACAGCACAACCGGCTCAGTCGGATATATCGACTCACATCCGCCACAATCTGTCCGGCCCAAGACCGTTTAACCCTAAGGCAACGTGTCACGTCCAATTGACACATACGAGGTCTGACTTGTGTCCGTCCCTCTCCCGACTAAAGGTCTGCACATCGCCAAACATCCGACTTCGCCCCAACTCGAGTAAGTCAACTATTCGCACCCCCGACTATCCCCCGCCAACTATCCACTGCCAAGGGAATTTTGTCAAATCCGACGCACAATTTGCGAGATTCATCGTACTCTTGCCTCATAATGCGATCATACGAACTCACCACCCACACTATGTGGATAATTCCATACTTTCATGCGAAGCTCTAGTCTCAGCGCGGCCAATCATGGCTCTTACAAATGACACCGGCGCAATTCTCACAAGGACTCTCATAATTCGACGATGGGAGCTCGATGCAACTCTCCCCCAATCACCGACTCCGACTGCCAGTCGACAACAAGCAAGCTCCACAAAGATCAGCCAGAAAACGCCAGTTCTCGCAAGCTCCATGCCGCACGAACTGGTACATATGGCACCAAAACATAAGTCCCGTCCCATAACCCCGATCTCTTCTCAGCCTCAACAGCCATCCCTCGACCTCCTCATCTCTACCGCCCTCCTCGACTCGGACATGGCTCTCAGGAAGAAGCAGATGACCCCCGCACGAAAGAGCCCACGCCAGAGCCCTACTGTAGAGAAAACCGTTATGGCGGAAGCGAACGAGGATACATAGAGCGACTATGAGACGCCACAGCCAGGATTGAAGAAGCCGATAATTACAGCTACCTTCCTCGGATTCAAAGTATTTCTCGACATGCAAAAGAACCAAAAGTGACTGAAGAAGATCGGCTTGCTAAACTATACGACACTGCCCTGGGCTGCTTGGAAATCCTCACCCGATGCTCTCAAACAGTACGAGCATTTCTAGAAAACAAGAGGTAAGTTGACAGATACCTTGATGGTTACCCCCGAAGTCATTGCTGAAGCCTTTCAATTACCGTTGATAAGGGAGGAGGTAACATATCAAAAAGATATTGATCAAGAGATGCAACAAGAGTTCAGTCCGCCTAAGACAGCCAAAAAGTATTTTGTTGTCAATAATGTGCAAGATAGCGGGAGAAGGCAGCAGTTAATCTGGTATTTGGAAAGAATGCAATTATTGGTCAAAACCAATACCATGAGCCACGACTCATATGCCTTGCTCAGAGCAGCCGAAAAGGGGACCAGAATCAGTTGGGCTCATATCTTGCATTCAAGGGTCATGAGCGAGATTGTGAAAAAGGACTTAACATCAACAAAGGCACACTCGAAGATTTCGCCCATCATCACTGCTCTATTCGAATTTGCAGCACAGGATTTGACTGAGAAGCCTCATGTGAGTATCCAATATCGGGAGCAAAGGATAAAAATGCGACATAGCCCAGATACAAAGCAAGAGGGCAAGCACAGCCCGGATCCAGTAAAAGATGCCTTGGTACAAGATTTAGAGGTAGCCAACTATTCGCATGAAGAGAGCATGCAAGCGGTGTATGGAACATCACTCGCAGAATCATTATGGGATACTCCCATTGCCAAAGAAGCAGAGCTCCCAAGCAAATCGCAAAAGCAAGCGACAAGGAAGATTAAGCTAAATCCAAGAGCAAACACAGTAGCAAAACCGACATGGGTGCAGCCTGAAGATGACCTCCCGAGGATCCTACTCAATTCTCCTCCACATAGCCCGGTAGGTGGTTTCTCACCACTACGCAAACTCATTGTTCTTTTGGAGACCCCGCTATCAGATGCACTGGCAAAGAGAACACATGAGGAGGTGTCAACAATGGAGGTAGACCATGCCTTAATCACATTGAAAGACTACTGTGATCAGCAAAGAAAAAAGAACCGGGAATTGCAAAAGCAAGTACAGGAGTTATAGAGAGAAAAAGAGGCAACAAATCGTTTACTTCTCAAACAGACAGAACTTGAGCAGGAGCTAGCTAATGCACATGCAGAGATTGCCGAGATGGCTAAAGAGTACAACAGCTCCAAGGAACAACAAAACAGATACACAGCAAAATTGACAGGGCAGGTCAAAGTACAACAAGAATGCATGCCCACTATCAAAGCATGGTTGCAAGAAATGAAGGATGAGTTTTTTATTGAACTTGACAAAATGGGCGCTGATCAGAGAGAATTACAGATTGAGAATACACTCCTCAAGGACCGCATCTATTGAACTTGACAAAATGGGCGCTAATAAGAGAGAATTACAGATTAAGAATACACTCCTCAAGGACCGCATCTGTGCGCTTGAAAATGTTGAAATCCAACTCAGGGAAATGGCAGAGTAAGCCGACGGTGTGTTTATGACACATTGGATATCACTGAAATGTAGAATCAGCTAAGCAGAACTTCATAGGAAGCATGGGCCAATCTTAAAAGCAGGCTTTTTGCAATTGCTACACGCCCATATCAAGCATTTGCTTCAGCTGCTTACGCATATGAGGCTATGGCATACGAGCTCAAGTATCTCAGGGCAAGAGTAAAGGCAGGAACTCAAAGACAAATGCCATTTGAGAAAAAATTTTCCATATTAGAAGAAGAACCTGCTAACACCTCAGAACCTCCTACAATGCATGCAGAAGAGGTTAATCAGCATGCCCAGGTAGAAACAAAGATGTGTGTATCATTTGCAAATGCTGATGCTCTGCATAGCCCAACTCAATTATGGTGTGCTAGTCCACCTAAGACCACAGAAGCAGCAGAAAATACAGATGCAGAGCAACGTGACACAGAGGAAGACCAGCCCACAACTAACCCTATTGTCACTCAAAGTACCGAAATTGACCTGGAAGTGACACAGTGTCAAGCTTGATCTGAAGGATTATTTCTAGTAAAGGGTTCGAGTCTCCAACTTTTTGAGAAAAAGTCTCTCCACCGGAAGTGCCAGGTGTTGAAGACTTAGTCTCCACCTACATGGCCAATAACCCAGGGTCAGCATAGGTTAGGATAAGTCAGTCCCATGGCACAAGGCGGTTACTAAGCATGTAGTGGATACCACTGTCTGTGACTGATAAGTAGTGGGCTAATGCAATAGTATGATGTTTTGTAACAAGAGCTGTTACTTAAAGATATAACTGACTGCAAACTTATAACAGTCGAAAGGGATCTGGATAGCTATAAAAGTCCTGTAACAACCCATTTTGAGGTTGCGTTGTTGTTTATCTCTGCTGAAGCATAATACAAAATATCTGTTTTTGCAGATTCACGAGTTGTCTGCTGTTCTTTCGTTGTTTAGTCTAGTCTACATGCAATCCGACTCCTGTCAGGCTGTCGTCCAACTCCTTGCACCTGTTGCATTTGAGTTGATGTGTGTTCTGTGTTTTCATTAGCTGAATGCACTTTGAACACGCATATGTACTTTGTGTAGCCTACAGGAGGTTGAGTCAGAGGATCATTTCATCTTCGGATGCCCTGTTTACTATGAGATCAGGGGACGTTTCTATTGTCTATTCAGAGATAGCTCCGGAGTGTTATCCCGATTTCTCTCTTTTCCAGATCAGAGATGCGTGGCCGCATTCAACGCATTCATGAGTTAGTTAGGCATCGTGACCACCTACTCGATCATGGAGACATGAGGAGTAGACCCCGCTAGACTCTTCTCAGAGCATGATCACTGAGTTTGTTTCAGCCGGACCACATAGATGCCTACTCTACAGGTCTCAGACATGATTGTGACCCAGAGCCAGTGACACGGTAGCTCAGGCAAAGGGTTGATGCATAGATTACACTTGGGGCCATTCCCTCCACTTTGAGAATGGGAGCGAGACCGATAGGTGTGACTGTCGCCCTCGTCAGACGTAGAGCCGTGACCTAGAGACAGCGTAGGACTGCATCTGCAGGGGACCGACAATCCATATCTGATTTCTGACGAGGAGAGGGGCCACATTGTCCTTTGGGCTCAATTCATTCTATATTATGACATCAGTTGAGGATGGTGATGCTGTAGATGATTGTTATTATTTTGATGTGACTATGTAGGATACAACTTTTCTGCTTTTGTATGCACCCCTCCAGCTGGATTTGTATCAGGTTTTTTTCACAGTCTCATACACCCATTGGTCTTCCGAAGACTAATAATAAACTTTCTTTTTCTTTCTTTCTTTCTTTCTTTCTGCTTCAGAAAAATACTCTATTGCATGGATTTCATTGTCTCTGTGGTGTGCCCTAACGATGCCTTTGTGATTGCAGGGAGTTGGTGGGCTGGTGTTTGGGAGTGGTGATAAAACGTCTCAAGAAGGGGATGGGTAAGCCTTCATTTTAAGCTCATGAGCATCAAAGTCGGTAATACTTTCAGTTTATTGGTTTATGCAAAGCATAATAATTGTTGTATGCGTTAATATTTGGGTTGAAACTGCTGCTTAGTAACAATTTTAATGCTCCAAGATTAAATTGATCATTTCAGTGGCCAAATTATGATAAAAGAAAGGCATATTCTAATGCTATTTCAGTCACTTAAACTTTGTCACATAAACTTTCTTTCTTTCTTTCTTTCACCAATCACATAGTATTGATTTATCTCAAATTTTCAACAGTGTCGTTGAGCAACTTTTAGAGCGAATCAGCAATGGTGTTTTGGCCGAAGATCGTCGCCAAGCAATGTCAGAGCTTCAAGATACTGTAGCAGAAAGCCGTTCAGCACAGTTAGCTTTTGGAGCCATCGGTAATGTCTGCGCTAGTATCAACTTTAGTCTGCTGGATTTGGAAAGGAGGTGAAATTGTTGTTGGATGATTCTTGAGGCTATTTCATTTTCAGGAATGAGTTTTTCTTTTGTTTAATACTGAGTTTCTAATGTCTGCAGGACTTCCAGTGATTCTATCTGTTTTGAGGGAGGAGCGCAATGATTTAGACCTGGTTGGAAGCTACTCGATCCCTTGTATTCCGATTCTTGCTTAATTTTATATGTACAGTACAAATTGCAACATGGTATCTGGGGAAAATATGCAAATCATCACGTCATATCCGTCATCCTAGGATCTGCTGCTTTGGCTAGAGTCCAAGCCTAAGATAAGTCGTTCTTTTCAAGAACAATGTAGCTTATGCATTACAACTCAAGGCAGGTTTGTGCTTTTTAAAATCTGGTTATGTTGGTGTCTTTGGTGTCTCCTCTCGAGTAATTTCCAACTGAGGTACTGACCAGGATTGGGAGACGTGGTGGTACGAAAACGTGGAGCTAGTTTCACTTTTCATAAAAAGTAACTTCGTTTGTTGGAATTTATATGAAGTGCAAACCATAACAAGGTGACATGCTTTTGGGAGCTAACCAGGCTGAATACAACACACATGATTTTTATGCTGGGCAAGTTTATTGGAGACAAAACCAGCATATTAACATTGTGATGGAATGTTGAACTCTTCTGAGCCATTATAATTCTGTAGGTAAATGGACTTGACACTCAGCCGGCTGGTTATGAGCCTAGTGTGTGGGCAATTGGGCTAGGAGAACCACCAGCAATAGGCACCTGCAAAGGGCCTATGTATAGGCTGATACAAGAGCAGCAGGTCGGCAGACTGGCTGCTGGGTAGGGCCTACAAAGATGCTGGTCGGCACCTGGTTGGCAGATCCTCAGGAGTGGTTTCAATTAGATACTTGCAGCGAGTGTTAAGATACGTGTTTGACAAAGATTTTAGGGGATCACAGAGGCATCCATGACGTCTCCCATGCCTATCCTCAACTTTGGAGAGAAGGGATGGTGGATGGGAGCAATTACCCAACCTGAAAGGCAAAGCTATAGAGTCACTTGAGGGTGAGATCACTCTGGGAGATATTGAAGGCATCGAGACTCGAGACCAAGCCTGTGCAGCAGAATGTGATAGGCATTGTGAGAGCGGCAGATTTAGATGAGAGCAAAGGCTAGGTACTCAAAGATGCTGAGGTGCTATCAATGATTGTGGCAACGAATACAGATTCATTTCTTCCACACATTGAATTGGCGGATACTGCAGGCGAGGTTTGGAAGATCTTGAAGGATCTATACAAGATCAACAATGCGGCTTGGATAATTACTGTAAAAAATCAGCTATTCACGATGACACTGGGAGACGGGGAACCTATCAATGACCATCCGGTCAAGGTGAAGGTTCTCAAGGATCAACTTCTGGTGATTGGCCAAAAGATTGACAGGTATCAGCTTGAATATACGGCTCAATGTCCCACCTGCGAGCCCCCATATGAGGAGGACAAAAGGGCTTGACACCTACAGCATGACGGGTATCCAAGGTGCCACATGGACATATGTAGGGAGATGGCATGGAGATGCCATGTGGGCAGCAAGCAGGCTGCCACATGGCAGCATACTGTTTTCCTTCTTAGGTTAATTTTAGGACAGCCATATGGGCCACCCTGGTCAGCACATATGGCTGACATTAGACTCCTAGTGTGTGGGCAGTCTGCAGGTACAGTCAGCTGTACAGCTGTATGGCTGATTGTAGCAGGTCGGCAGCAGCGGCCAATCCCTACGGTCAGTTGGCTAATACAGCAAGGCCTTGTGCCCTATATGAAGGTCCTTTTGGAGGGGTGAATCAGTTTAGTTGGTGCTCACTCCAGGGCACTCCAGTGTGTAGACCAGCTTATTGTTGGAGAAAGAAAGAAAGATAGAAAGAAAGTTTATTAAAGTTTTTAAAAGACTTGAAGGGTCCATGAAACTGGAAAACCAGATACAATGAGCTGAATGGGTGGAGCCTCTAAGCTTGCATCTGCACCCAAGACAAATGCGACGTAAACATGAACACAAGTACAAGTATCTGAGCCCATGGAAAGGATAGAACTGCGGGGTGTGTCACTTCTCTTCACAAAACACGTATCCACTTGCTTGGTAAATTCATTTGTTACATATCTTCATTTTCTGAAATTTCAGGATGTTTGCCAACAGAATGCGTATGTTTTCCTACTGTTCAGTTAGGTACTAGTTGGCTAGGGTCTAGTATTTGAGGGTGGACCTCGATTGAAGGAGTTATTGGCAGTAGTGTCCCACAAGTTGAGACGAGGAACATAAAACCATACCCCACCCAAGTACCCAAACATGGGACCAATCAAATGCATAGAATGCATACCGACCCATCAACTATTAAAGAGAATGTTTGTAGCCCTGGACTAGCCCTTTGAATAGAGCTAATTGCGAAAAACCTAAAGTTGAAAATGGAATTAAAATTGGAGTAATATTGGTCACTCAAAGTGAATTTTTAGTCAAGCAAATAAAAAGTGGTTAAAATAACAAATTCAGCATGACACGTGGCATGCTGACTAACCAGTTTGATGTGGCTTGCTGACGTGGCAATTTGACTTTATGAAGAGTGCCTCCTACGGCAGCATCTGCTGTGTGTGGAATTTTGCGTCACGAAACTAGGCTATGGAAGTTGTTGCTCCGATGATTAAGTCTTCTTCATGAGTATTGTTCTAATTTCTGAACCCAAATGTTGAACTTTAAAGATGTCTGAGGAGCAACGCTTTTCCAAAATTTTTGAGATTCCTAATGATGCAAAATATATTTTTGTGAGTCTGTCCATGTTTATATATTGTGAGTCTGTCAATGTTTTAGTATACGTAATTTTGCTAAATGCGGGCATGCATTAGGTCCTGTGGGTATTATAGAGGCATTATAGGCATTACAGGATGATATTGCATTACCTTTTTTTTTTGGGTGGATATTGCATTAATCTTTTGTCATATGCTTGTGCTGTGGTCTAGGAATCATACATCTGTATCATCTGATCTTGTGAGGTGATTATATGATCAGATCGGTGTGAAATCAGGATATTGCAATGGTAATGCATTCTCAGATTGTTGCAAAAGTGGTTCATATACTATCTAGCTCAGAATTGTGAAAGCACTTTTTGAAACTACCACTATTTGCCATGTTGGTGTACTTCGTCATGGCTGAGTCTGCCCTTCACCTTCGGAGTGCCGACAGAAACTCAATACGAAGACTTTGTATAAATGGATGCTCAAGTATGTGTGGGTGTGTGGATTGGTATGTGTGAGGCATATGTTTATACTATGGTCTACACCCACTGTTGGGCACTGCGCTGATGACATCAGTGGGGATGTCATAGTTGCTAGTCCCTGCTATGCGTGATGGAGTTTATGGTTTTGAATAGAAATGGAGAGAGAGAGAGAGCAACCACACACAAACTGAACTGGAAAAGAGAGGCTGCAAGGGATCTCATGACAAAACCCCTCAACTGCTGGGGGAAAACCTCTGCTCATATAGGCACAACTGCTACACACTGAGATGATACAAGTGAGGGAAGGGGGGGCTATATATAGGCAGCCCCTTCCCCCCCTCCCCCTAGTCGGCTGATCATGTGCGCCAACCCCTGCCCTCGATGGACCGACCCCCTACTGCTGGCACACAGCCTATAAAGGGGCTCTCCCCCTGCCATAAACAGGCCGACTAGGCTGCCTCAGCCTCCTGCCCTATAACGGGCTGCTATGCAGCCAAATAGGGGCTGATCCCCTGCCCTACAGAGCCCGCTAGGTGGACGAACAGCAGGTTATCCCACCTCTGCCTACAAATAGGCTCCTGGGGGGCTGGAATACTGCAGGTATGCTGCCCCAAAGGTGGCCACACAGGCCCACCACAATGGCCTGACATATGTGCCTCCAAGAGAGCTGCCACGCGGCACATAGACTGCCCCTGGCCAGCCCAAAGGTGGCCACACAGGCCCACCACAATAACCTGACATATGTGCCTCCAAGAGAGCTGCCATGCAGCACATAGACTGCACCTGGCCAGCCCATAGCTGGTCTGAACCTGTCCGCATGCCTCCTGAGAATGTCCATAGCCAGCGGGTCATCATGGGCTGCCAAGGTGGCAAGCAAGCAGATTATCCCACTGTCCTACTCTATGCTACCCTCACACGGGGGGGAGGGGCACACCCACAAGCAACGCCCTCTCTCTACCTAAACCATGTGACATCAGGAGATGCTTGCATATCCTCAATGACCTGATCAACCCTTTCAGTTTGACCATCACTTTGTGAATCGTCTCCAGTGCTCATATTAAACTAGTTACCAACCTCATGAAAACATTGCCCTCCACACATCATTGTTAAATTCACTATTCTGGTAACTAACGATGCTAGCAAATAGCCCGTACAATCTATAAACATCTCCACAAATAGCATTGCTGATTCAAGTGTTTTAGCCTTTTTTTTGGTTGAGATAGATTGAGCCATCTTGGTCAATTGATCCATAATAACCTTCACAGAGTTGTGCCCCTCCTGTATCCTCGGTAATCCAACAATGAATACATGGATATGCTTTCCCATTTGCTAAATGGGATCTCTACATGATGTAGTAGACTGCCTATCTTAAGACGTTCAACTTTATTAACCTAGCATTTTGGGACTTCAATACATAATCTTTGACATCCTTATTTATTCTAGGCCAAAGGAACTGCCTTTTCAAAAGTACATTCTTTTGATTTCCTGTGTGGTCGCACTTGAACTCAAAAGAATTTGGCGCCTTATGTTTTTACTGTTTGGGACACAAACTCCTTTGTAGAGTAGGTAGCCATTTTAAATATTATATTTTTTTCCATTTAAGTCCTTTATCATTACATGTCATTTTGGAATTAAGGAAAGCTCAATTCAATTATCATTGGCATTTGGTTTAGAGAATCTGCTACCACATTGAATTTCCTCTTTCAATATGGCAGTTGATATCAAGTTCTTGCTTTAATTCAGCCCATCTAGCCTTTCTTCCTTCACCCTCTGGTTGATTACAAATCCATTTCATACTTTCTTGATCAAATATGATCTCAGATTTAGCACTATATAAATACTGCCTTTCGTGCATAAACTATAGCATATAGTTTGCCATCGGTTGCCTAGTGACAACACCTCGTCAACACTAGTGCAAGTATAGCAGAGGCTCAACAAGGGCACTCCCAAGCTGGCATTAGTACCTACTCCAATGCCTTGAAGAAAACTCGACATTTACCGAACGCTACTCAGACAGTAGTGTTGTGAGGTGACTTTGTGTGTTGAAGCTAACGAAAATTGAGTGATGAAGATTAAATGCAAAAACCTGAGTGATGAAACAAGCAGAAAGGCAGATTTGCAATCAAGCTACATCAATACTTGTTTTGAATGACGAGGTTTTGATACCAATGTGACAGCAACCAAGTTAGAGGGTTTCTCTCATGCAAGCCATCCAACCACGAATCCTAGTGCTCCCTTTAGTGTTCTTCTTCCTCTGAGTATCTCACATGCAATCTCCTGTCTTGGGATCTCCTTTGGAGATCTCTTTGGAATTTTACCACGTAGTCCATTGCTTGCCATTTGGATTCTCCTTATAAAGTTTGCTACAGATGATTGTGCATCAGATCACACGGCTTGCTAGATAGAGTCTGGAATGTATTCCCTGGTTGCAATGGAACTATGAGGCAGGAAAACGTTGATTGTGTCCCAGATAAGAAAGACGGGGATAAAGTACTTGCCACTTTAGAGAGTTGGATTGCCAGTTTCTGAGGGTCTACACACATAAAGTGGGTGAGGGCAGCGGTAGGTAAAAGAGGACAGAGTATCACGGCATTATGTGCATTGATAATATGAAAGTGGTTTTAAAATTGAAATATGATGAACTCAGTTGGGGACGGGTCACGTTTTTGCTTTTCTAATTTGGTTATGTAAGAAAATAATTTGACTGAACAGGTGAGGGGGGCTCTCGAAACCCTTGTTAATGCATTGGCTACAACAGAGAATTTCCATGACAATAGGAGCCAGGTTCAGCCTGGTGTGCTAAACTCAGAGTTGCTATCAAGGGAGCCAGGGAGTGCCTCCTTGCTATTGAGCCTTCTGGTGGGCAATCTCTGGTTTTGTTTTTTGTCATAGGTTTTTCTGCTTTTGTTAGATTAAGCATAGACTGAAATTGTTAAATGGCTGATAGGAAGAGGAAGATTTTTATGTACGCTACTACACATTGCGTTTGCTTACAGCGTTATCTACAAATTGCTCAGTCAGGTAATGAAGATTCTTGCTGAACAAAGTTGCAGTATGGTTTCTTTGATGTTTTGACATCAGTGAGTGGTTTTGCATTTGGAAGGTTGCAGGAGGCAGTTTTGACAACTCCACAGGGAATTACCCGTCTTATGGACATGATGCAGGATCGTGAGGTGAGTTTTGATCAACCATCAAGTTACACCCATCCTAAATAGGATAGATCATTTCTTTGCTAGTTTGAGTCACGGAGAAAAATAAGGCCTTATGTCATTATGTCCATAGTGAAAGTGAAGTTTGGGCTAGTTTTGCAACTTTTAAATACAAGAAATCAACACACTTGTGAAATCACATTTTAGCTCTGTAATTTTTGTTGACAATGAGGGTTATGCCCAAGGTCTAGTAAAAGGGGTTGCTATGTGCTGCAGCTGTTTATGTTATTAGAGATTTATGCTCCCGTAAAGGGACCACCCTTGACTTGCAACATCCTTGTATGCGAGCATTACATTTGCTTGCACGCTTAGGTGTCTCCCCTTATTTTCAGATTACCTCCTGTAAAAGGATTTTAAATGTCCACAAATTGAAGGAAAAAAGGAGATGGAATTGTAGTGAGATGGCAAGATATATCCTATAGATTTGCTCTCTCCCAAGCTCCACAGCTGCATGGGTTAAGTAGCTTTATAAAGTTTACGTATGAGGGTTTATAATGGTTTGTTAGTACATTGTTGAAGGTTACATGCTCATGCGTATGAATTAAAATGCTAGAGACTTGGTAACAGCATTGCATATCATCTAAGCCCTCGATGTGTTAATGGGTGAGAAAGAAATAGAATATGCTGAATTAGAGAGGATAATTGCAAGACCAATTGAAAAATTAAAGTTTTATAATGTTTACGTATGAGGGTTTATAATGGTTTGTTAGTACATTGTTGAAGGTTACATGCTCATGCGTATGAATTAAAATGCTAGAGACTTGGTAACAGCATTGCATATCATCTAAGCCCTCGATGTGTTAATGGGTGAGAAAGAAATAGAATATGCTGAATTAGAGAGGATAATTGCAAGACCAATTGAAAAATTTTAATGATATAGACAAGGTACTGTAAATTCCTTCACCTCCTGATGCAAATTGAGCTATGAATGATGAAATTGCAAAGCTTTTTTAAAAACCATATTAGACATCCAACGAGAGTACGATTTCGCAAGAAGAAATTATGCCTGATAGATGCATTAGCCATGAAAGGGGAAATGCCTAGTAAGGGCTTGTAGGACTATTCCAAAACTGATGTCCATCAATATTCTTTCTTGTCTATTTGTATTCTGCCATTATGCTTCTGATTTTACAGCAACTTGGAGGCTCATCTGCTCAATTGCTGAAATATATGTTCACTACATGTAAGACGTCCTTGTACCTAGGAATCAGGTTTGCGCTTTCAAAGTAGTGCTGGAATGTTAGATGCATGAAAAGCATTGCATCACTATTTTCTAAAGGGAATGCTCTTACATGTTTATTTTAGTGAGGTAGTGTTTAATTGAGCATTCTGAATCATACCTATGTATTAGCATGCATGCTGATCCTAAAAATAATGAACAAAGTTATTGCAATAAAAACGAATTCAATCATCTAACTCAGGCTTTTTTGTGCAAATTTAGAGCAAAATGGAGCATTATATCCAAAATTGTTCTATGAATGTACTAAAGCGTTAACCATGACTATTATGAGGTTGAGTTTCGTAAGACCCTCCTCCTAATCCTATATGTTAGTTTTATGGGTTGCTGTCTTTCCCTCTGGTGTATGTAGCTCATGTCTAATGGGAAGGACCTATTACTTTTGTAAGAAAATGAACTTAAAGATTGCAATGAACTGGGAAACAAATATTGATGTATAATAAATGAAATAATATGAATTGCAACTAATGGGTAAAAACTGTGAGGGGTTAGATGAGAAGTCTGAATCACTTGAACCTCACATGTAGTGGTATAAACTAATGAACTTTTTCCAATGACTCTGATGCACTCACTAGTGAAAGCCTCACTCACGAGAGTAGACATCAGATAGAAGAGAAGAAGATAGATAGATAGATAGATAGATATAGAGAGATAGAGAGACAGAGAGAGAGAGAGAGAGAGCTCAGACTTTATTTATCCGCTGATGTGGGGAAAACAGCTCAAAACAGAGCACAGAGCTTCCAGCAAAGGGGCTGGGCACAAAAGTGTAATCTAGGTGATTACGCTGCTGAGATCTCACAAGTAGATTACTCCACACTCTCTCCAGTCCATGCTACCAAGTTGTATTGGCTTCAGTGGGCGCTGCACAATGTGGAGACTATGAGACGGGGTTTAATTAGGCTGATTCCAGCCCTGGAACAGCCGACTTCTGACCCATTTGGTCTCTGGATTCCACTGACGGGAACTGGCTGACTTCAGTCTGTTGGGCCTGCAGATCTGCTACAGACGGTCCTGACCACTGCCAGGGCTGACAGTGGGCTATATCTGCTGTTCTTCTGTGCAGACAGCTCCAGTCTGATCACAGTAGTTCTTGCAGCTGCTCCGAGTTGGTCCAGCCTGCTACGCAATCCTGTGGTCCAGGTAAACCCAACCCCCTACAGTCTACTGACCCCTTGTCCTCCTCATTTGGGGTGCTCGCAATGATGCAACTGTGGGCCAATCCCCTACAGTCTACTGACCCCTTGTCCTCATTTTGGGGCTCGCAGTGAGCTCTAACACCCGCTCTCAATGACACAACTGTGGGCTGAATTCACATCTGTCGAATGAGGTGCTCCAGCTGGTCCCTTGGAAGTGCTGTCGTGAAAGCATCTGAAATGTTGTCAGTCTTGGACAGTACATGAGCTCCACAATCTTGCGGATGATTAGCTCCTGAAGTGGTAATGGACCTCGATGTGCTTTGTCCTTGCATAGAACACGGTGTTCTTTGCAATAGCAATGCAACTCTGATTGGCACACATGATCACCATTGCATCCTCTTGAAGCATGTCCGTAACTTCTAGAATCCATCTCAGCAACCATGTCTCACATGCTGCAATGCAAGCAGCCTTGTACTCTGCCTGTGTAGAAGAAAGGGCGATTGTTGGGTGTTTCTTACTTAGCCATGAAATGACCCCTGAAGCAAGAATGAAACAATAGCCTGCTGAGTATCCCAGTCACCTGTCCAATCTGAATCCTAGAAACCGCTCAACCCCAATCTTGTGCTATGTGATACCATAATTGCTAGTACCCTTCAAGTACCTCAACACCCCTAATCTTGCCTTTTCCATGGGTTTTGAAGAAAATTGACAGAGCACACCAATGAATAAGAAATGTCTAGCCTAGTGTTGGTTAGATAGAGCAAAATTTCCAATACCTGGTGGCATCTATCAGCTGAGATGCATCATGAGCACTCAGCTTCAGCCCAACCTCCATTGGCGTCACTGCCTCCTTGCAGTTCTCCATCCCTCCATGTGGAACTACTTCAATATCTTACAGCAGTACTTCTCCCGAGAGATGAAGATGATGTTTTCTTTCTGCTCGAGTTCTATCCTGAGGAAGTAATGAAGAAGACCCAGATTTGTCATCTTGAACTTGTTTATCTGAAGCTTCGTGACATGCAAGATCTTCTTCTTACGACCCCCCCCGAGAAGAGATACAGGTTTAGCATCCGATGGACTTTGACTCAACTTGATTTTGTTGAAGAAGTCATTGATATGTTGGTTTCAGCCCGTACGGGGCCTTGTTTAAGCTGCAAACTTGTTACACATCTTGAACCCGGAACTGAAAGCCCTGTGGCTGGTCCACATATACCTCCTCCTCCAGGTTCCCGTTTAAAATGCAGATTTGAAAAATGGACCACCCATGATGTGCTGCCAAGGCTATCACCTTTTGTAGGAGCAAAGATCTCATTGAAGTGGAGACACTTTGCCCGAGCATACCCCTTTACCATTAGCCTGGCATTGTATTTGTCCAAATTTGACTTGAACTTAGCCTTGTACACCCACTTAGTACCAATCACCTTCCTTTTGAAAGGTTTGTCCACTAAGTCTCAGGTGTCATTCTTCCAAATAGCATCCATTTCAGCTTTCATGGCTGCTTGCCATTTTGGTATCCTCAAAAGATTTTGGCTCATCAATCGGAGCCACCAATGCAAAGTTCACAGTACGATTTATCGAAGTGCTTTGAGATGTCCTTACCGATACCTTGACTCGAGGATATCTTTTACTCGAGACTCTACAGGGTCCTCACATACCATCGTGGAAGCTTCTTCTCCTTGTTGGCGGCTTTTAGGTGGCTTGGTGCCTCTTGCTCCAACTCTAACTTCTCGGACTCTTCATCCTTTCCTTGATTGCCAACTTGAGTATTGGTGAGGGTTCTTCTAGAGCTTCTTGTGTCACCTCCTCTGGCTGGAACTCCGTCTCCTCGAAGACAATATCCCAGTTGATAAGGATCTGCTTCTTGTCTAGCTAGAACTTCTAGCTCTTGGAATCCGGCTTCTTTCTTTCATCCTTATGCACACGTACATAGGCATTAGAACCAAAAACCTTTAAATATGAAATGATAGGTTTCTTACCATAGTAGACTTCATAGGTCCTCAAAGAGGATGGGCTGAAATCAGAAGCAATGCTGATGAGTCACGCAAGCAGGAAGAGGCCTTTGATGCTCACATGGCAATCGGGAACTGAGTTCAATCATAGATTATACAAGGAGGCTCAGTAGAGCTTCAAGAGGGCTACTGAGCTGAAACCACAAATGTTTGACCTCAAATCCTGCTCGTTAACACTCTCTACTCATTGGGAAGAATCTCAGAGGCAAGAGAAGATCCCTAAGAAGAAGGCAAGCAAGCAAGCACCTATTGTGGTTACAAGGCTTATGGGTCTTGAAGCTATACCATCTCCAGACCTCGTGGAGGAAGGAGAGCGTATGATGGAATGGAAGATCGATCGAGCTACGATTTGCTGCAAAAAAGACGCCAAGGGATGGGAAATTCATTCCAATACCAAGAATCCAGAACTCCATCATTGAACGGGAAATTGATCGGACTCGATAGAAATCCAATGGAGAGAGATACAAGAAAGCAAACTGCTCCCAATTCGACTAAAGAGATGAATGAAAATTCCTATAGAACGACCAGGAATTGGAACCATCCTATATGTAAAATTGATGGAAAGGTGAAAGACCGAAAGTTGGCGTAAGAGTCGGTTGTCCATTAAGAGTCCTTTGGGTTCAAAGAGTATAGTATGTGTATTGGAAGCTGTAGCAAGGATGCTTGAACCGAGTATGCAACCAAGCATTCGTGCTAGGATTGAGGAACCCATTCATATTCTGTTGGGAGATGCTAATGAGAGGCGAAAGGTAGTAAAAAGGAAATTCGTTTGCAAGAAATCAAAATGAAGTAATTAACTTCCATGCTTAGCAAGTCTGCTTTTCACGAGAAACCTTTCTCAATGCTATAGCGTGCTCCCAGTAGGTCAGTGCTTTAGTGCATAATGCCTTGCATGACTCCATTTCTACCACACCTTGGCCAGGCAGTATATCCAAGCCATGCAGCTACAATCATCAATAAAAATTTGAATGTAGTGAGAATGCGCAAATGAATTTGTTAACATGGGCCCACATAGATTGGAGTGCACCAAAATCCAATGAGGCTTTGGCCCTCGATGTGGCCTTCTTCGGGAAAGGTTCCTGGTGTTGCTTGCCCTTCAAGCAAAGCTTTGCAGACTCCATCCATGCGTGCAATTGGTGGAAGTCCATCCACCATCCTTCCCTTCTACATTTGTGAAAAGGTCTTGTAGTTGATGTGACCAAGTCTCCCATGCCACATCTTGGAGCCTCCATTGTGAGTATGGATTAATAATGGATTGATCTTGTACAACACATTTTCTTCAACTCCTTGAGCCATGATATCTCCGGTCTCCTTGGATATTACCAAGAATTCCTTGTTGTCAAACTCTGTCCTCATCTTGTTTTTGGTCATTTGACTCATAGATAGTAAGTTCTTACATAGATCAGGCATGAAGAGAACACCAGAGATTACCTTCTTGTCTCCCAAATCTGTCATGAATGGAATGCTGTCAATACCTTTTACAGGGCATGTCCTACTGTCCCCCACCATTACCATCGAGTCTTGATGTGCAGGCTCTATGGCTTTGAACCATGCTTTCTTTTTGGACATATGTAGTGATGCTCCACCACTGATACTAGCCTTGTTTGCCTTCACTCACTGCATGAGCTGAGCAATGCTCAATGACCACAAAAAGCTCTCTTGTAGTCACGTTGGCTGATTTGGATTTGGACTACTCCTTTGGCTTGGCTTCCTTCTTCCTTTTCTGATCTTCCTTATTCTTCTGGCAATCTTTTGTGAAGTGGTTAGGTTTCTCGCAGTAGAAACATTTCTTGTCCCGATTTCTTTTCTTTTCTTCTTCTATGCATCACATGACTTGTCACCCTCATCTTTAGCCCTACCCTTGCTCGAGTTGCTTTTGTCCTTCTTGTCATTGTTGTTGTTGTCGTACAGTTTCTCCCTTGCCTCCTCCCACAGTAGCAAGGGGCATACCTTCTTGAATGTCAGAGTTCTAGTCATCTTTCCCTTGTCACGAAGCTCTTGAAACTCATCCCAAGTACCAGCAGTGCTAGTTGTCTTGAGTCTACTTTTTGACCAACTGAATGAAGCCAACTGATCTCTCACCACCTTCACCTTTGTGAGATGGGTCGTTGCCTGATCCAACAATGGCAGTCACAAAGCTCTTGAAACTCCTTGAAGCATCCCAAGTACTAGCAGTGCTAGTTGGCTTGGTTTCACTTTTTGACCAACCGAAGCTAGCTGATCTCTCACTACCTTCACCTTTGTGAGATGGTCATTACTTGATCCCCTTCCTCCATGTTCATGTTGATCAACTGGTGCTTTTGAGATAGGATCTTGGACATGCTATCCCTTTTGTACAAGTCCTTCAGATTTGTCCATGCCTCACTAGATGTATCAGTAGTGTGAAAATGTTGACAGGACCTGCCATCGTCCCTAAAGGGCTTGGGCGAATGTCCTCCCTCGTTGGACCATTGTAATCTTTCCTGAAGCATCCTTGATTTTTGTGGGCTTTGGATCCACCTCCGTTCTTGAAAAGCTTCCTAGCCACTAGATGGCTATGGATCTTCACCACCTAGATGGGTAGTTTGTCCCATCAAGCTTCCCTACTTTGAAATTTGGAATAGTCGTTGAAGGAGTGGCGGTGGAAAGCAACAGTAATCGAAGGAATGGAAGTAGACATAGCTTCCTTGCTTTATCAACCAAATGAGTGTAGCGTACACCTTTGTTTAAATCGAGATCACCCAAGGGACTCCTTCCTTTAGAGTGAAAACAAGAGTTTCAACGTTGGCTTTGATAACATGACTGAGAATACAAGTCTGAATCACTGAAACCTTACATGCAGTGAAATAAACTAACGAACTCTTTCCAATCACTCTAGATGCACTCACTAGTGAAAGCCTCACTAAAGAGAGTACACAACAGATAGAAGATAAGAAGAGAGCACAAAGCTTCCAGCAAAGGGGCTGGGCACAAAAACAATAATCTAGGTGATTATACTCTTGATCTCACAATTAGACCATCCCACACTCTCTCCAGTCCATGTTGCCAAGTATCAATGCTTCATTAAGTGTATACTTCACAACATTCATGTGTATATGCAGACTAGCAAATAGACTGAATACTTTGGCCTCATTGTCGAGCTTATACATATCCTTCAAAGTCATCTAGCCCTCGAAAGAAGTGTCTGCCATATGAATATGCAGCAGCACCATATCCATCGTTGTACCCACATGATAGCTAAGGCTTTCACATCCCGGATATGCCATGCTCTCACTAAGATAGGGTCTGTTGGCGTTGTCACCGCCGCCGAGGTTGCTGTGGCTAGAGTGGTCATGGTCACGCATAGTTACCAAGGAACGGGAATGTTCCGGAAATTCGGGTGTCAGAACGGGAACGGGAACGGGAACGAGAAGGTGGAACACCACGTCATCATATGACATAAAACTATGTTAGAAAATGAAAGAAACTTACATTTCATAGCTTTAAACTTTCTATATAAGCTCTAAAATACTCATTTGAAACTTTCAAAGACCCAAAAATAAAATAAAATAAAAATAAAAAATGTTCCGGGGCTGTTCCGGTTCCGGCCTGCTTCCTGGAACGGCGTTCCACACCTTCCGGATGTCGGAATGCTGTTCCCTGGTAACCATGTCACGGTGGCCTAAGGTAATAGCTTCGTCCCCAATGCAATCCCCCACGACTCCCTCAACACCAAGTGGCTCTGGACCTTCATTTTCCACAACGGGTAGTTGGTCCCCTCGAGCCCGTCTCACCAAAGTCTAGGATCTGGCATCTATTGGCCATGATAATGAGCTGAAATAGGAAAAGGGTTTAGAGTATCGTACACATGAGCCTCCCACCTGGGTACAATCCTTTAGGCGTCTACCTGAACCTAAGCCTCCCGTCTGGGTACAATTCTTCAGATACCAAAGCTAATTCCTACGAGCAAATGAATCACGACATCCTTCAGCAAGGTCCTTGTCTTCAAGCTCCACTTCCCGAGAACTTCCGCCAGGGCTCTGATACCATGTTAGAAAAGTGAACTCTCACACAGAGGGTGTCTTGCAGTGGAAGACTGATAGTTAGCCCATGAATTACACGCAAAAGTGTTTCACTATGGAATCAATGCTTCATAAATTGTGCGCGCTTCACAACATTGATGTGTATGTGTAGACTAGCACTCAATGTAGTAATTTGATGTGGGCACCTCCTTCAAGCTTAGTTTGCAGCTCTCCAGCCCTCTTCTCCTCTGCTGGATGAGGCCCAGAAGATGCTGGTCTGCTGCTCCTTGCTGCTCATCGGAATGCTTCTCTAGGTGATGAGTATGGGGGCCCAAGTGCCCCCTTTTATAGGCCCAAAGGGCCTTGCAAATGGCCGAGCCACAGGGGGATGAACCAACCCCCTTCTGGCCGACTTGGTTGGCTGGACCAATCCTAACCAGCCGACCTACTGGTCGGCCTGGTTGGCTAGCTCCATGCCCTTTATAAGGGCCTTTCCTGGCCCCTTTTGTGCTGCTGCCAGAGCCCCTGTTGCAGGCCGTACACCTGCCCACAGACCCCCACCATGCTGCGCCATCATTCAGGGCCTGTTGGAGGCCATGTGCCTGCCCACTACCCTGCTGTACAATCTCGTCATCAAGGCACCTCCTACTCTGAGCATCCCGGCCATGTTGCTGCTCTTCAGTCACCTCTTTGCCAGGCCATATCCAGGCTTGATGCCGCTGCCATCTTTCCTGCACAGAGTCGCCATCTAATGGAGCCTTAGAGCTCCAGGTATATCCTCAGAAATGCTGCCCACATGACAGCCTTGCTGCTGTCCATGTGGCAGTCCCTTATCCTCTTTTATTTGTCTGTTCCTTGTCCCCATGGTAGGCATGATGCTGCCCATGTGGCCATCTCTCAGAACCCAGGTTCACCCCCCCAATGCTCTCCTCATATGGGGGCTTACAGATGGGGAGGTGACCTTAATTTCCAATTTGCAGATCTGCTACAGACTGCTGCAGGGCTATAAATAGGCCCTGACAGTGGCTGTTCTTTTGCGCAGATAGCTCCAGCTTGATTGTGGTAGTTCTTGCAGCGCTGTCTGGTGTAAACACTCCTCTGAGTTGGTCTAGCTTGCTGCACAATCCTTTGGTCCAGGTAACCCTGACCCCCTCATTCTGCTGACCCCTTGTCCTCATTTGATGGTGACTGACAATGCTAGAACTTGATTTCATATCGAGGATCCGATTGTCCATCATGTGAAGAGTGTCGAACCTTAGGGTTCATTTTCATGTCGAGATCCCAGACGTTGTAATCTAATCGGTGCCACGTGTGGCATTTTAAATTTGAACCGACTGTGCGGGTGAGCTTAAGGAAGTTAGTGTGTTAGTGCATAGTATAGGCTGATGATAGGCTCAATATACCAGCCATAAGGGCATCATTTAATCTAAGGGAGCATATGCCCAAGATCCCACCCGTAATGCAAAATGGTTGCAGGAGTTGATTCTTAGAGATTGCATCATGTGTTCATTCCCTCTTATGGAATAAGCTATCGTGTAAACCAAATAGATTATTGGATATGAAAACTTTCTTCTCTAGCAAAGCCATGCTGATGATGTCTGCTAGATTACCCTTGGCAGGACAAGAGATCATCTGAACTTGCTAATTTCCAATCTTTTTACGGATGAAGTGATACGTGATATTGAGGTGCTTAGCCTTGGAACGATGCAAAGGATTCTTGAATCTTGGCCAATGTTACAACCAAACGTGTGACTCAAGTGAAAAGTTGTAGGCTGTAGTGGCCATTTGGTTTGTGCTGCTTGCTTAAATAATATCACGAAAACCTTATAGCTAGAGTTTTGGATTGCTCATAAAAATTCCCAAAACGCATGAGGTGGTTGGACTTATTATATGCTTTACACTGAGTGAGGCACTCACTACATATGGAATGTTAGGCCTAGTGGTCATAATATTAATAAAGCTGCCCGTTAACTGCCTGTACAAAG
Source organism: Dipteris shenzhenensis (assembly GCF_047967505.1). Lineage (NCBI taxonomy): Eukaryota > Viridiplantae > Streptophyta > Polypodiopsida > Gleicheniales > Dipteridaceae > Dipteris > Dipteris shenzhenensis. The sequence goes on from NC_141619.1 coordinate 11,804,080, forward strand.
TGGCATCCACATCTAGATTTAGGACCCCACCACCAGCCACGGAAGGTCTGTTGCTACGTTTGGTTGGTTGCATATGGAGGACTCTGCATGGCTAGAGTAGATATTGCTATTGGTGCATGAGTGGGGTCCAGAATTCTATGCAACACTGTTTATGAGATGCTCGAGAGCGTAGGATATTTTGAGGTGTACATTCATCACATACAACTGGGCATGGTAGCTTAGCATTCTAGCCTTCGAGCTCGAGGTTGAGTGAGGTTTTTGTGCTGCATCAGATCATCCATATCACCACCCATCTGTATACAACGCCCCTCCCATCTTCCCAACGATGATGTTGGGGAAATAGTGGCTAGTGTTACACACTCGCTTATAGACATTGCACATTGCAGCCTAGCGAGGGCAACAGAACCCACCATGTAGCAACCCTCGTGAATGTCTAGCTAAGGGCTTTGAAGGTGCAAGGCTTGGCCTATACCTTCTACCTTCTCACTGTTAAACCCCCAGTGGAAGTAATTGGTAGGCCTATACCTAAGGGTAAGACTTGAGTAGCACAAGATGGGGTCTAGATGTGGTTCTCATAAACCGACAGTTAGTACACTGTGGACACCTATGACATATAGGACAACTAGGATAGATGTGGACTGTCTTAAAGTGAGACGGGCAGCTGAACCCCCCAATGTAGCACCCTCGCAAATGTCTAGCTAAGGGCTTTGAAGGTGCAAGGCTTGGCCTATACCTTCTATCTTCTCACTGTTACATCCCTAGTGGAAGTAATCTGTAGGCCTATACCTAAGGGTGAGACCTGAGTAGCACAAGATGGGGTCTAGAGCTGGTTGTCATAAACTGACAGTTACTACACTGCGGACAGCTATGACATATAGGACAACTATGATAGATGTGGACTGTCTTAAGCTGAGACGGGCCTACAGATCCCTTGGCCTATATGCACAAATCTGCTTGCTGCCCATAGGGCACAGGTGTCATTGATGGTGACACATTGCAATTGGAATGAGGAGTTGCCTATTTGGGTTGAGGTTGTCTAGGCCTATAAGTTGAGTCCAAGGATTTGAGGTTTTGGGGAGACGAACTTCTCTTTAGTATAATGTTGTGGGTAAACTGCCTCAACATAGGTTAGGTTCATCGTCTTGGGTGAGGGCCTATGGTATGAGACATAGGGATGGAGAGCCGCTTAGGCCCGAGGGTGACTCAATGTATCGAGGCTACGGTTGGCAGGAGAGCTAGTTGGCTTCCTCTATTTTAGTCTTTGTTGTTCGCTCTTTGAAGCAATCTCAGCGAGTTTGAATCTCAGTTCTGCAGCCAGCTAGAGCTCCATCTCCAGTTCAGTTGCAGCCAAACAAGTATCCCAAGCTCAGTTCTGCAGCCAGTTAGAGCTGCATCCCCATCTCAGTTGAAGCCAACAAGTGCTCCATGTCCAGCTTAGTTTTGCAGCAAAACAAGTGCTCCAGATTTAGCTCAGTTCCTGCAGCCAAACATTGCTCAGTCATCACAGCTCGTAATAGGCCCATCGCTGCTCAGTTAAAGCAGCTGGTGAATGTCCTATTTGCGCTTAGTCATTGCATCATTAATGCTCACTCATTGCAGCTGGTATAGTAATCCCACCTCTGCTCAGTTAAAGAAGCTGGTAAATGCCCTATTTATAAAGAGTCATTGAATAATTAATGCTCCATTATTGCAGCTGGGAATATTCCCATCTCTTTGTAGCGACAATGACATCTTTATGATCTTCTTTTGGAATTTGGAATCTGCTCTAGGCAATCACTCTTTCATACTTAAGACTATGGATTTTCCCAGAGTCCAACTTTCTTCAAGACTTTCGCAGAGTTCTGTTCTAGTTGCAATGATTGAGCATAAGTACTCCGTGCTTTAACTGAGCGGACATGGGACAATTACTAGCTTCAATGAATGAGCATTGATGATGCAATGACTGAGAATAACAAGGGCATTTACCATGTGCTTTAAATAAGCAAGGATGGGACTATTACCAGCTTCAATGACTGAGCATTGAAAATGCAACGACTCCCTTTTGTGAAAATTCCATGTTTGGGTGCCCTTGTTTGGTTTCGCATTGACAACGTTCCTTCCACTCTTCATCATACCTAACCATTGTAAGTAACACTTAGGTGGCTTTCCCGTGGACTTGACCGTGAAAGGAAATGAGGCTGTGCAGCTATGTGGATGGAGTGAGTGAGAGTGGACTTGGGAATCTAGGTTGGCTGGTTGTCGATATCCTTTACGATTGTAGACAAGTAGCTACCATGGATGTTGTCTAGTGAGTGGTCAATATCATAGTGGTAATATGTGGAGAGGGTGAGTCGGCGGATGGGTTGTGAAAGAGCCAAGTTAACGTTTGGTGTGAGTGATCGGCTCCTAGCACAAGGAGGTAAACTGTGAGACCAAAGATATGTGAGGTGAAAGCAATAGATCCCATGAGAGTCTACCACACTATGCTGACCCCCATAAGGACAGCACATGTACTCTTTGATCCAAGCTTGCACAATCATCTTGTGTGTGGAGCACATGCCAATTGCGTATTTTCTATAGTGTATCACTGTGGCCTTGTCACGTGTGTCCTTGGATGTGTGTCTAAAAAACATTGCCATGATATCTGATGGTGGAAGTAGAATGGCATCCATTTGAAAGGTTAAGATCTCCTTATGGATCGTGGCTTTTTTTGGGGGGGGGGGAGAGAGAGAGAGAGAGAGAGAGAGAGAGAGAGATGATATGATACTTCAGACCCTTAGGATCTATGGGACTGGTGATCACTATCAACAAATAGTGATCTTTTACATCCGGTGAAGTAAACTACTACAGACTTACTATGTAGTCAGTACTCGATGCGTTAGCTTGTGTGCCAGTTCAAGTATCTTGTTGTGGTGTTCCAAAACTTATATTAAATAACTCCCTAGCTTTGTAGCTGGCTGCTCCAACAGAATTTTCAGGTTGCCTCTGTTGTCATCATATCTTTCTCTGATGTGAGCATACGCCCGGCATCTTAGGAGTACATGCTGCTCATTTTCCACCTCCCTTGTGGGGCAGATTTTACATAATCTTTCTTCTCTTGGATCTAGGTCTTGCCCATCTTCCTTTCTTCACTTCTAGGTCATGTGGACTGGTTCTCATTTTGCATATTAGATGCCTTTAGACATTGAAATGTCTTCCCCCAAGTATTTTTGCATCATGAATTTCCTGTTTGTAGAAACCCTAGTTCTTGCCAGAAAGTTTTTTAGCATCTTCTGAGTCACTAATTCCCTGATCTCACATGCATCATCCGGTATATCCATCCATTTCATCCCATCTCGGTGCCATCTCGTGGTTTGTGTAGCTTCCAATGCCTTGTGAGGTATCCAGTTTTCATCCATCTTCTCAACTTTGTTGAGGTAGGCCATGAATTAGCATAATGCCTGCCCTTTGACAGGGTAGGATAGGGCAGGTGTTTGTGCCTTGACCCCCAATTCCTCTACGAGAAATCTTTTATGTAAAGTTTCTATTCTTTTTCCAGTAGGTCTTAGAGAGCCCGAAAGCCCATGCTGGACACCCATAAAGGATCACTTTTTGTACAAGCAAAGTGTATATAAACTTTCTCATTTCCTAGTGTGAAATCCTGTGCTTGTTATGGAAGCTGTACAACGCTTTCAGCCCTCCCAAAATTCTTCTATCTAGACGTGCATTCCACTTGTAGTTGTCGGTAATTCCAGCCCTAGATATTTGTATGAGTTGACTAATCCAAAGGCTCCCCTTCGAAGGTGACATCAATCTATTAATTACGTGTGCCTGGAAGCACTGTCTCTCTACTCGAGCAAGAGCTCCTTGCCCTCGTGTAAGTCGTGCGCGTTAGTCATCGTGAGGAGTGGCCCTACGAGACTGCCCCAAGATTGGTGTATGACTGAACAATCTGCATTGGCTCTCCACGGTAAGTGAAGCTATGTCGATGAAGTACTGCCCGTGAGGTGTTGAGGATAATAACCTTGGTCTTTCCAAGGTTGACCGTCAAGTCTCTCTCCCTGCAAAACACCTCTAGGGCCTCTAGATGTCTCTGTAGACCTGCGTCTTTCTTCTCTAGGGATCCTAGGTTTTTCACATGCATCCTCTGGTATATCAGCAGCTGTTATACCCCATGATTCAGTCCATTTCATTCCTTCTCTACACCATCCCATGATTTTGGTGGCTTCCATTGCCTTGTGTGGTATTCTAATGGTGTCCATCTCCTCAGCTTTGTTGAGGTAAGCCATGAATTGACGTAATGCCTCCCCTTCTATGGTATCGTACCTGTTTCAGCCAGTAGGATGGGGTGGGGTGTTTGTGCCTTAACCCCTAACTCCCCTATGAGAAAACGTTTATGTAAAGTTTCCATTCTTTCCTAGTAGGTCTTGGAGAGTCCGGTTGCCCAAGCTGGGTACCCGTAAAGGATCACTGTTTGCACTAGCATTGTGTATAGAAACTTTCTCATTTCCCAATTCCATAGATGTGCCTTCTTGCACTTATTTTGGAAGCTGTATAATGCATTCAAACCTCCTAGAATTCTCCTCTCCACACGTGTATTCCAGTTGTAGTTGTCTATGAATTCCAGTCCTACATATTTATATGTGATGACTATTTCCAAGCGCTTCCCTTCAAAGATGACATCAATCTGTTTATTAGGGGTCCCAATCACCATTACTTTTGTCTTATCTATGTTTACCTACATTCCTGACTGACTGTAGAAGTCCCCTAGTGCATCCAAATGAGCTTGCACTGTTTTCTTTACTTTTTGCGAAGAAAACTACATCATTTATGTAAATAAGCATTAGTAGAGCATAACCTGCAATCTGGACACCCTCCCTGCTGTGCATTCTCATCCACTCTTCCAAATTGTTGAGAAAGAGTCCAAAAAGATTTGGCAAGAGGGGGCAGCCTTGCTTGACCCCTATGCCACTGCTTATGTGTGTGTGTGTGTGTGTGGGAGAGAGAGAGAGAGAGAGAGAGAGAGAGAGAGAGAGTAATTGTCTGCTTTGTGATTGGACTTATTCTAGTCTTACAAAGGTATATATAATTGTGTGCTTTGTTACAGGTCATCCGCAATGAGGCTTTGCTACTTCTGACCTATTTAACACGAGCAGCTGAGGTATTTTTAAGGGCATCTCCAGTATGGATTGATGGCATCCATTTGAAGTATTTGTGCACTTTTTGTGAGGTCTCCCTTCAGGAGTGTAGGTCTCTTGTGCATCAATGCCATAAAAAACTTAATGCTTTCTGAAATTTGAAGGATCGATGCTAATGTTTGAGTCTTGTTATTTCCAATTGTCTGAGGATGTCGGTTTATTTTGTAATGTGATTACTTTTTGAGGGTTGATTTGCCTTATTAATTGGCGAGTAGCCTTGAGTGAAATTTTAACATCTAGCCTTATGTCTTTTGAAAAAATCAGGAAATCCAGAAGATTGTTGTGTTTGAAGGTGCATTTGAAAAGATTTTTAATATCATTCTTGAAGAAGGCGGTTCTGAGGGAGGCATAGTTGTTCAGGTGTGTTGCACTCCATCTCAATGAAGTTTGAGCGGCTTCTTATCTCCATATTCTTATTGATGGATCAATGATATTGAGGGGCCTGTTAGTAGAAATGCAGAATTTTTGTTGATAACGTCAAAGCCTGAGGAGTAATTGTAGCATGCATGCTCACTTCTCTGCCCTGAGCTCCTTACACTTTCAAAACCATATTGAAACAACTTAAGTTTGTATGAAAGTAAAATATGAACACTGACTCTTTGTCACTATGTTCGATTGCAGGATTGTGTGGAGCTGCTTAACAATATCCTTAGGAACAATCCTTCAAATCAGGTTGATAACTATACTATCATGCTAATATGATTGTTTGATTGTTCTGAAAAGGGGTGCGAGTGTTTTTTACATAGCCCTTTTACTCTGTTTTTACTATCTCGGGCTTTGATTATAGAGTTTTCTAAGAGAGACGCTGGGCCTACAACCAATTGCATCGCTCTTGAAACTCAGGAAGGGCAATACTCTCAGTATTACACAACAAAAGGTATTCTGAATTCTCTTTATCAAACATATAATGGTATAGCAGTGGTGGTTGGCTCTTACCATTACACAATAATGACTAATTATGGTTCTTGCTCTCACAATAAAGACATGGTATAGCTGTGGTTTGCTCTCACAATAAAAGACTAATCATGGTTCTTGCTTGATGAATTTGATGTTGTATTCTTTTTAAAGAAATATAAGCATTTGTCTCTTATGGTGTGAATCTAATTCTGGAATTGGCGTGTTGCATAAGACAGGTTGTAAACTTGCTATGCATTTTGGAAACTGCTACTTTGCTGCTCACTGGAAGTCCAGAGAAGGAACCCGGGAAAGATGCTAATGTGGTAGCCAACCAGACAGTTTTAGCTCAGGTATCTTAGCGCCTTCTTATGTCAAGGAATAGATCTGGTGCACATTCCGTGATTTATAATTCTGACTGGATTCAATGAAACAGAATAATTTGTTAGACCATCTGTTAGCACTTTCAGTGGAGGGGCGAGTATCTGCAGTTGCAATTCGGTGTGCGGTACGTATTACTGATCATTAAATACACGTGTTCTTTTCTGATATACTTTTTACTCTTTAGCCACAGATAATGCTACGAAGTTTCCCAAGTCAGATGATCTATGTTTGGAATTGGTAAGGTTGTATGAAAACTGCTAACTGGAATGAAGAGTTAGAAAGAGCTTTGAATGCAGGACACCTAGCCATTGTTTAGAAAACAGTCACTCTTGATGTATGCCATGGGATTGCATGACAAGGCTCTTCTCAAGAAAAGTTCTGCTTTATTCATTACTTATTTACAAAAGATGCACATGAAGTCTTATATGATAACACTGAAAAATGGAGCATTTGTACATCTACCATAAATGTATTATATTTTGTTGTGTGTGACAAATATCTTTTGACATCATGGCAATTGAGTGTCTCTAGTGACCCATGAGAAGCTCTCAGCAAATTGTCTTATGATGACTAATGAAATGGTGATAACGTACCTTTAAAAGGGATACACTGATAAAAGGGAAAGTCTTAAGGGCATATGCCTCGAAAGAAGCAGCATAATGACCAATAGTGTAATGGAAAACATGGAATTAAGCAGATCATGAAGTTTCTGTGATGGAAGGAAGAGAAGAGAGACCTCTGCTATAAGTTCTGCATGGCTGATCATTGTGTTGTATGGCAGTCATTCTTCATGATTTGAGAGGTTGCAAATAATTTGATACTCTTGATGTCTTTGAAGTAAGTTCCTTTGGCTAACAGCAGGTTTATTAGCCAAAGGAGTATGCCACTTTGAGTAGTCTCCTGTATCCAGGTTTTACTTGCAGTTTTATAGACCACCTTGGCCATAAAAACATTGAGTGATTACAAATACATGCCCATCTGTTAGCCATACTTGTGTTGTCTCTACGTGCACAATTCTTCATTTGGAGTATGGACTTTTGTGGTGATTTTTGACATGGTATTGGGTTTTGCTGCATGATTTTTGATTGTGCGTGTGTGGGTGAGTGGTGGCGGGATGTGGGCCGATGGGATGAGTGTGTGGGTGGGTGTGGGTAAGTGTACGGGTGGGAGTGGGGGGAGGTTTGGGTTTGTGTGTGGGTGTGGGGATGGATAGGGGGGGGTGTGATGTATATGTGTTTTTCAGAAAAACCCTCAGTTTGTAAGACTGGATAAATTATTCTCTTATGAAGGTATATATAGACAAACACTCAATGCAAACTCCAAGACTGTGACCCACCACACTAAGAGAACTTGGTATCAAACATTTACTTTCACAATTATCCTTTATGCTGGTCTCGCTGATAAAACTGGCAGAGTGATCAAGCCCTTTGACCAACCTCTTGTGTGTACCATCACATGCGGGTGTTCCTTCTCTCTCCTTCTCCCCGCTCTCGCTCTCACTCTTACTCTTATACTCACACTCACACTCACACTCAGGGGTAGCGAGACATTGAGTAGCATGCTCTTATACTTACACTCACACTCATTGGGTAGCGAGACATTGAGTAGCATGCTCTTATGCTCTTGCTGTCACTCTTACTCTTATACTCACACTCACACTCAGGGGTAGCGATGACAACATGCTTGGGTTGCAGGCTCTAAGGTGCCTTGGAGACTTAGTCCATGGTCATGCTAGGAACCGTGATCTTCTTGGCAGCAAAATCATTGGGGAGGAGCCTGATGCCGAACCAGCACTTCATTGTATCCTCCGTATGTTGTTGATCACATCCAACCTTGGTGAATGCATCGCTGCTGAGTATGCTATCAAGTGCTTCTGTGAGGTAATTCTAAGATGCCCCATTTTGCCTGATTTATCAACCTAGTTCTGACTTTTCTATAATAAGTGCTTACCATGTCTTGGTTGGCTGCATATTTCAGGGGAATCCAGATGGGCAAATTGTTCTCGCATCTACTATCACACCTGTACCTGAATCTAACTCGAGTGGCAACAAAGCATTCGAGGACAATAAACACATTTCTTTTGGAAGGTCCACAACTTACCCAATGTTTTTAGTAAGGACAATAACATGCTTTCAAAAATTTTGATTTATTGATGAACAAACAGAGTCAATTCTTTGGTTTAAATGACCACGACCTAAATTCGAATGTTTTCTTTGATGTAAGATGAGCTGTGTGAGATGTTTTCATCTATATTACTGGAGGTATGCTTACTATAACCCTGGGATTAATGCTGCTTTGGTGATGCAGCATGCTTCTTTATGCACTTCATTCAAGTGATGGGCAAAAAGATCTCGAGGTATATATTTAAATGAATTTTCTTGCACTTTGCATTTGCATTCTCGAGGGCTAGCAGGAGAGACAACTCAACATGGCATTGTACATTAAAAAGAGGAATTTATTAACAGTAAAAAAGAGCACTCATGTAATAGGACTGTGCTCCAAATTGCTTGTTTGACACACAAGCTACCCCAAGTGTGATGCATGCATTATTCATTGATTGGTTGCCAAATACTAACTGCATAGTCTGATGGAGTTGCACTGCTTTGCACAGATGTGTTAAGAGATTTTCTAATGTGAAGGTCTTTTGTATATACAAACAACAGCATCGACTTACTAGACTGATCATACAACGCTGTCCATAAGACTACCCTGGAATGAAATAGTCACCATTAATCAACTAATGAGTCTGACATAGGTCATGCAATAATATAATTGGAGCAAAGAGCAGAAAAGAATGTACTCTGGGATCTTCAGAGTTAGTTTTACATAAACAATAAAGAACCTCTACTATCATGCAGATTACGACTTGAGGAAATACTCGTTTTCTGTGACCTTTTAAACAATGATATGTCAGCATATCCATAGACTGTGTGCGCGCTGTATCACACAAGTCCAGAATAGCCTATCTACTCTGATAATATAATGTTATCAGCAATTCATGATTTGCTTTTCATTAAGATACATGAAAATATAGGAGGGTGGTACATATTCTGTTGATAAGTGATCCATGCATGCAAACTTTTTACCTGCATTGGGTTGCAACTTTTCCCATCACATTTGATTAGTGTTCATGAATGCCAATGTCTATTATAATAATGAGAAATATAAGAATATTGAAACTGTATGTGTTGTGATTTTGGAGGATGAGTTTGGGCATGTTCCTGGATTCATCTAGATATATATAAATATATTAAGAGTCAATAGAATAAAAGTCACTGGATTGACTATACAAAACTTTTCATAAGGCTAGCCTGCACTAATGGACTTGAAATTGATCATGCAATATATCATTGTAAAGCTCTCATCATGAGCTTGGAATTCTACACTGAGTAGTCTTTAATAGACCGGCCAAGTCACCACAAACTTGTTTCCGGTCTGTGTAAGGAGATAAATTATCATTACGCAGCTACTTGTTTCATGTTGAAAGGTCTTATGATCTCAGCATTTATGACATCATCTTCAGCATATTCCTTCCACCACGGCTTAGTAGGCCAAATGCTCTGGAACCTTGAGCCGTTTAGATTTAGACGTCCTGCTTTCTTAGTGATTGGACATTTTCTTTGGAGTCTCTGTGATCTCTTGCTGGTTATTCGTCCTACTGTATTGCATGCATTCTTTGAAACTTGCCATGTTGCTTTGGCCGCATTTGTTTACTTTTGAATTATTTCTAAAGCATTTTCAAAAGCCTTGTTGTTGGATCATGATGCAGGCCAGCTGCAGAGCTGTAAGTGTTCTGACACACATCCTGAAGGACAACATTCAGTGTAAGGAACGGGTATGTATGCCTCTCACGCACTTAATTCCCACCTTTATTAGATGCTCTCTTTTCCTACCCTTCCCTCCCTTCCAATATACAGAGACTATTTAGGTGGCATAAACCCCTATGCACATTCAAACATACACTTAATGCTATTTGTTATGGCCGGGAAGGTGTCGAGGATTTCCTTGCTTACCATGCTCCGCTGCTGATGATTTACAATTTTGCAGGTATTGCATATCCCACTCGAAATTCCTGGATCTGCCTTGGTTGCTCCTGATCATCTACTGTCCCGGTGTATGAGATATCTTGCAGCAGCTGACCAATCACATTCAGAAAGCTTGGGACGCCACAAGCAGATATCTCACACTGGAAAAATGTGGCTACAGCCAATTTTATTGCGGTTGCTAGTGACATGGCTTGCTGATTGTCCTTCAGCCGTTGCTTCCTTCCTAGAGTCCCCAGCTCATCTAACATACCTCATAGAACTACTAACAAGTGCAATTTCTCCAGCAAGTGTCCATGTGAGTGGTTTAGCTGCTGTGCTCTTGGGAGAATGCATAGTCTACAATACTGCTGTAGATAGCACCAAGAGTGGCTCCATGGTGGTGGATGTCATCAGCCAAAGAGTAGGTCTTACTGCATATTTCTCAAAATGGGAATCTCTTCAAAGCAGTGCATTATTCTTATCAGCAACCTCAGCATCTAGGCTTCCAAAACCATTGACACGGTCAACAGCAGCAGCTGTTGCGTCAGGAAATGGATTCACAGAAGATGTGTCAGATCCAATTGATGGGATGCTTGAAAGCGAAGAGTCTGAGACTGCAGAGCCTGTTGTAACCACTTTTTATGATGCAGAGTTTGTGAAGCTGATAAAAACACTGGAGCCCGTTGTAAGGGATCGAATTGTGGAGTTATTCAGTCATCCAAAAGGGAAAGCAATATTTTCACCGTCTACTTTTGATAGAAGAGAAGGAGAAAGTGAATCTGAGTATGTTGGCAGACTACAGGCCTCACTTCAAAAGCAAGTTCAGGAGATGCAGGTCGATTTCTTATGTAATTGTAAGGTGGTTTTTAATTTTCAAAAATCAAAAGAATATATATTATTTCATATTGTGTCATGTTTTCTTTCAGGAGCTTATTTCAAGGAATGCTGCATTGGCTGAAGAGCTCGTGATCAAAAAAGGAGGTGACGATTTGTGTACCAAGGAGGGCATTGAATCAGATGAAAGGAATAATCCTGCTCTTTCAAGACAACCTAAAGTTTCAGTGACTTCACGAGTAGAATTAGAAAGTTTAAGGCAACAGATCCAAGAATATCAACAAACCATTCACAACATGGAACAGAAACAAACGGAGATGGAAGCTGAGGTCTCATCGTATAAGCAGCTTGCTGCAAAGCATGAAGCAGATTTGAAGAGTTTATCTGATGCTTACAATAGCCTTGAACATGACAACTATCGTCTAGACATAGAAGTAAGAAATCTACGGAAGGCTATGGAAGGAAAAGCAATTGAATTTAGCCCAGTTGAGCTGGAGGCAGCTAAGGAGGAGGGAAGGCAGGAAGCACAAAAAGAGAATGAAGCTGAAATGAATGATTTGCTTGTATGTCTTGGTCAAGAAGAAAGCAAAGTAGAGAAATTGAGAAATCGCTTAGAGGAGTTGGGTGAGGATGTGGATGCATTACTTGAAGGCATTGGGGAAGAAGCAGAAAATGATGATGAAGGTATGGATGAAAGGGAGGAGTAAAACTGGTGGCAAAACATTCTTTTATTCAGTGCATTTCCCAAGGTTAAAGGGAGGCAGGGGCAACCATCGATTGCAATGAAGTAATGGGAGGCAAAGAAAGGCTGCCCACAATTGATGTAGGACGTTGCTGTCAACAAGGTCAGCCCTAAATGGGCATGATTTCCAGAGACTCCTTGCCCTCGACACATTATTGTAAATTCTTCACCTGATTTGAAGCTTGCCACAATTGTTGTTTTGCAAACTGTCCATTTTTTAAAGGAATAAAGAAAGAGTTAAGAAATCCACGCGCTGTTTGTCATTGGAAACAAAGAGATTTGAAGTCGGTTGGACTAAGAAAATTTGGCAATCCAATATGCGAATATAAAATGAAAATTCGATTAGTGTTAGTGTGTTGCTTTGGCGATGAATTGGATTAAGCTAAGTGATAGTATGGCCCCCCGGGCGCCCCTTGCCCCCCTTCTAGCTGTCTCTCTTATGCAGTGTTGTCTCCCCTCTTGGAACAATTAATGATCGTGTAATTGTAACAAGACCTTTAAATCTCAGCAAACACTTATTATTATTATTATTTTTTGCAAAGAAAGGAACCTTCTATTAATGCTTGAAAAACTTCATACGAATCACAGCCCCGAAGGTGCTGATTATGGAAAAAACCGATGAAGGCTGAAAGAAGAAAAAACCAGCTGGTTCGAGAGAAACCCAACTCACTGCCTAGGCAATCTCTGGTACAAGGGCTAACAGCCAAGTGGGGGGACTATACAACCAGTGAATCCCTCGCGGAGTGAGTATGTAGAAAACTTATGTAGGCCAAGCCTTGCAGAAATGTGCATGTCTCGCAATAGTTGCCCTAGAGCTCAGGGTCCCACGCTCCTAGGTAGAGCACAAGGTGTAGATGATATCCTACCAGTTGGCAACCAAGGTAGTCGAGGGTGGAATTGGATGCTCACCCATCACTAGACGACGAGCAACCCAAATGTTCCACGACGTGATACTGGCTACTACCTCCCACACGCTATCCTTTGGAGGGGAATGAGGATCTGGGCTATCAGGAGGGACCGCCTCATGGAGCTTTATCCTCTGAATGCTCTGACCCTGTATGTGGTAAGTTGGAGAGACCTCATCAATTTGGAACATGTGACCTCTCTCAGTCAACCAGGCCACCATTTCCCAGGTGTGGTCCCTTTGAAGGCTTGCATGCATGTCATAATCTAGAGGGTTCCCATCTAGATCCTCTCTGTGCTACGATAGCTCCGAAGATAGTGAGGGATCGTCTCCAGAACTCTAGGAGAACAGTAGTGACTGTCCCTCCATTCGCATCTGCTCCAACCACGGGCATAGGGCAAGCCTTGGTGGGCGATCGGCCAAAAAAAGTAGATCTTCGTCGGTCGCAAACTCGACCATAGCCGTGTCCGAAACTTGGAACAAACCTCGTGGGGCACCCTTTGGGCCACCCAATGCCTCTCCCTCGAAGGGGTCCACGTCGAAGAGTCCATGTGAAGCCTCTTGCCAATTCGAGTGGTATAGGAAAAGAAGGGTACCTCGTCCACCTGCTCGGTGAGGCTGATCCTGGAAGGCCAAAACCACTCTCCCGGATTCCATTGGACCTCCCTCAGGGGCCTACGTTCCCAAAGTCAAAGGCGCCATCTGGGGCATCTTGCTGAGGATCAATGTGCCACTCCTTTTCCAATCAGCCCACGACTTTGATCATCTGCCAATGAATCCCATCCAAACTCCCGTCCATCTCTGGGTCTCTCTTAGTGAGTGCTTGAAGTAGGCCTCTAGGCCCTACATGGAAGAAACCAGGCTAGCCTTGTTGAATCATCATCTTCAAAGGGATCCCAATCTGAGAAAATTGATCCAACCATTTGTTGTCCATCCAAATGCGGAGTCCCTCCCACCAAGACTCAGGGATGGCTAGGTCAATTTCCCTTATCTGTTGCCCTGGCCCTCACATATGCGCTGTGGCTCCAAGCCTCGCCTTTGCCTCCATGGGTAATCTGCTCCATCTGTCAAAGGAGTAGGTCGAGCCAATGTCCCACTGTGCCCATCCAATGTGAGTCCGTTGTTTGATCACCGGCTACCAAATGAGAGGCTGACGCTTGAACTCCTCTCTGCAACAACGGGGCTGAGCATGATTGAGGCCCCTTAATAATCTTTGCCAGGCCCTATGGAGGGACCTCATCATGGGGGAACCCTTCCTTGTAAGGGGGGCCTCTGAGAAGATCCATATGTGTGACTGCTGCCACTGCCCCCCAGTGCGTGGGGACTTCTTGAGAAGCCCTTGCTATAAGAGGAGCTTCCAGGGCTCTGCACTAGGGGTGAGGCCGCACACCACCAACTTGCCCAAGATGGCTTTGCTTTGCATCTCCAAATCAATGATACCAAAGCCTCCCAATGCCTGCGGCATAATTACCGACTGCCAAGCAACTCGGGATTTGGTGTTCCTCATGGTGTCCGAACTTGCCCAAAGGAAATTCTGAACCAAGTGTCAGAGCTGCCCAATGTGCCCTCTGTGAAAGCACCAGCAAGAGGCAATGTATCAGGCTGTGACAAGAAGCACCTAGTTTGCTACTAAGGCATGGCCTGCTAGGGAGAGTTTGATCGAGCTCCAGTAGAGAAGCTTGCGCTGAACACTCTCAAGAACCCAGGCGATCTATTGCTTTGTTGTAATATCAATACCCACCTAGCACCTGAGGTATCTCGTTGTGTAGCCCCATAGTATGCAGCGGAAGCCAAAGGCACTTCCCCACTCTCGAATCTCCTGTGTCTCCTCATAGCATGTGAAGAAACCAACGGATTTTGTCCAGTTGATCCATGCACTGGAGGCCTCACAATAAGTAGCTAGGGCTCCGTGAACTCTCCAAGCTCATTGTGGTGCCCTCTACATATAAGGCTATGTCATCTGCAAACTCGGAATCCAACAGTTGCTCCTCCTGTCTTATTGGGAGCCTCAACCCTGTGAGGCCCGCCACCTACGATCTCAAGTAGTAGCCCAATGTCTCCGTAAGAGCAAGGGAGCTAGGGGACAGCCCTGGCGGACCTAGCACGAGAGAGAAAAGGCCTCGCCCGTGTGTCCATCTATAAGCATCTGACTAGAGCTCCCTGCATAGAGTGCAGAGACTCGTCTAATCCATTTGTATGAGAAAGACCACTCCACCTTGTCATCGTAAGCCTTCTCAAAATCCAAGAGAAGGATGCAAAAAGGTTGTGACTCCTCCCTAGCCCAATCCACTACCTCCCAGAACGTGAAAATGTTGTCCTGGACAAAGCCAGTTTGTGTATCGTGGATGATGTCGGTGAGATGAGGTCACAACCGCAAACTCAAGACCTTAGCAAGGATCTTGTATGTGATGTCCAGCATGGTGTTAGATCTCCACTGCCGGATGTCTGACCTATCTCCCCCTTTAGGGATCAAACAAATCCACCCCTGCTCAGGGACTGAGGAAGGGACCCGTGTCAAAGATCTCCTAGTAGGTTGAGAGGAAAGGGCTGGCAATGATCTCCCAGAAGTTAAGAAAGAAGGCCAAAGTTAAACCATCTTCGCCAAGACACTTTTGGGTCGGAAGGGCCTTGAGGGATTTCTAAAGCTTCTACTATTGGAACATGGTCCCAAACTAACTCACAGGCCACAAGGCAGCAGGATGGAGTCACCCTCTCTGCATAAAAGAGTTGGTTGTAGAAATCCATGGTCAGCTCTAAAATCTTGTGTGGACCAATGTGCAAGATGCCCTGCGGATCCCGTAATCCCTGTAGCTGCATCCCATAATCACTGTAGCTGCCAATCGAGGCCCAGTGGTATGAAAAAATTGCTTTCTCATCCTGTCCCCCTGTTGAACCTAGCGGGACCGGGTGGAGTGGTAGGAAAACTCAACCCACAAAACCTTTGTGTCCTAAAGCTCAAGGTGCGTACTCTCAATCCTAGGTCATGTTCCTTGAGCCTCTCTATGGAGGCGAGGTCTCGTTGTAGTGCACACTCGTGCTCTTGAAGAGCTCTCCTTTGTCTAAGAGCACGAGATTGCAACTTCTTGTTGCTCCCCTGAATCGCCCACCCATGAAGCCCATCCCTCATTAGGTACCAACTCTGCCTACTGCCAAATCTCTGCAATAGCCAGCTGAACCTCCTCATCCTGCAATAGGTTCTTTGGAATGCAGACCCCCTTTTGGGAAAGACCACGACGAGGCTCTAGGTATAATACTGTTTGAGAGTTGTCTAACATCGTGGTGCTTGCTAGAATCCCTGTAGAGCCACCTCTTTGGAGTGCCCAATCCCTGACATAGAAGCGATCCAGCCTCTTAAGATATCCATCATGTCGCCTCAGTCCGAATGAGAACATAAGGCTGCCAGGGATCCTCCTGGATGAACTCCGGCTCTGTCCATGGGTCTTTGCCATTGATTGTGAAGATGAACTACTCCCACATGCTATGCTCTACTGCTTCTGGCATCTTGAAAAAGGAGGCATCCCCGTGCTTGTCCTCCCCAAACTCCAAGTTGTCTCCTCCAACAATCCATTAGTCAACATCTGGTAGATACTCTTTCAGCCTCCTTCAAAAGGGCGAACGGTGCTGTCTGCATGCCAAGGGCATACACACCCAGGATCCCAATCTTGGATGGTTATCCCATCCTGACTCCATCCAAACTGCCCGCCTTGGGATAAGCTCACCCTAATTGTAGACCTCTGGGACCACTGCCTAGGAAACTGAGATGGAGACCCCTCCGCTCCGTCCTACGGCAGGAGACCACACCTCCAGCCTCTCCTGGGAAGAAGGTGATGGCCGTTGGATGTCTAATGCTGAGAACATGTAGTCTTGTATCAAAGGGAAGTCCACTGGTCACCCTAGCACTGGCCTCTGCAACTCCTGCCGAAGGATTAGGTACTGTGGTTGACTACACTCACAGTCATGTAGCCCGTGCACATTCCAACTCACTATGGTCCAACTCATGAGGATGGGGAAGTAGGAAACAAGGTTCGCCTATGGGTGGGTGCCTGTTCTAGAAAAGATGCCTTTTGTGACTTTGAGGGGGGTTTGGAGGGCGAGTAGTCCATGTCCGTACGATGGCGTACCAAGGTGGACACCGGCTGTATGCCAATCTTCCATACCCACTGTAGCATGAAGGAGATGTCCAGTCCAAACATCTCAGCACACTTCTGGAGTGGCCAGTAGCATGCTGAATCAATCCTTGCCTCAGGCAGCAATCTGATAACCCCTACTATTAATCCATAAATCGGCTTCTCCCATGTGAAGCTCAATTGGAAGTTCACTTTAGAACCATGAGCGTGTTGGTAAGCTGAAAGGAAAGCAAAGAGTGGACACAAACTCAGAATACTTGCATTACTTGCATTATAGAATGAAGAAGAGTGAGGTCCTTAAGTAGGCACCTCATACATGCTCACTGACATCACTGATGACCTCAGAGCTCCACAATCATCTCCTCAATCTGCTCCTAGATTCTCTCAATCATCCTATGTGGCTCTCCACCACCTAACTGTGCTTGTGGGCACCTAACTGTGCCTCTAGCACTCACACATAAAAACATAAGGTGTGCCTGAGGCATACACCTTGATATATCCCAACAAACCCCCCCTCAAGGAATTGCCTCAGGCTATGTCAAGGATACATCTAGTCTCATAGTTTCTCATGCCATCTCATGGTGGTCAAGGATAAATCTATGGCTAGGTTCTCATGCTAGCAAGGGTTCCCATGGGTGTAAGGTAAACAAAAGGGATACAAAAAGACCTTCCAATGGTTATCTCCCCTGCATGTACATGCACACAATGTCTGCAGGAGGTACCATGGAACAAAACATACACATGGCCTACATCATAAGGTGACCAGAGGTGTTTACAAAACACAATAGTTTATTTTCACTCATTTTGGAGGACTATCCAGGCTGAGTACCTTGACGTAAAAAGAGAGATCTGGAGCATACATAGAGATGATTTAAAATGCATAATCTTCAAAGGATGCTCATCTTGTGGAGGCAGAATATCCATGTCAAGGCAAGGTCTTACCACATGGGCAGTGTCTAGTGCCTTATAAGATGGTACTATGATAGAACAAGTGGATCTGAAAATCATATCCTTCAAGAGAACAATTATCTTGTCATCTCCATAGTTGTGTAGAGAAGCATATCTTAGGTATCTGACCTTCATCTTTTTCTTGTACTTGGAGTCAAATAAAAGTGCCATGAGAGGGTAGATCTCTGGCTTTGTAGTTGCTTCCTTTTTGGCAACCATTGTTTTGGCAATCTTCAACAAGGAAGTCAGGTTGACATTTTCATCCTTTGTAGCATAATAAGACATTGCTTTATGTTTTGGCTTTTCACATATTTTGCATAAGCAAGCCATGAGAGGGTCTAACCCAGGTGTTGGGCAGTGTCTTCTCTCTTACAGGGCTTAGAATAACAATTGAAATGCTTCAAAATATAAGCATTTAATGTAGCAAAGTCTTGTGACCAAATTTCAAACAATGATGCTTCTTCTTACATGCTTCATAGAAGTGGGTGAAATAAATACTTTCCAATCAAAACCAGGTCTAGTAATTCAAAACAAAACTGAAGCCACACTTGTACTAAAGTTATTGAAAGCTTAAAAAAACCAGAAATGCTAGAGTAGCATTTTATGTAGCATCATCTTCAAAAACTTGTCCAAAACTGTCAAAACTGAAAAGCTGAACTTGGAGGGCTTGTAGCTCACTCTTCAAAGCAAGGAAAAGAGGGCTTTCTGAAGCAAAAGAAAGCTCATATACCAGAGAGGGTCCAGCACAGAGGTTAAACGAAATGGTGCACACTTTTGCCCGGGAGAGTTGCTAGAGGCTGAAACTGAGTTTTGATGATTTCTCCCTCGTTACTGAACCAAATGACCTGAAAAATGGCTCAAAATATTCGTCTTGAGGTCGCCCATCTACTCCTAAGAGGGCTCAGGCAATGGCGGAGCAGGCAGGGAGTATTGGGCAACAGAAGAAATTCGCTCTTTGGAGAATGGCAGCCACCACAGACGTTTTTTTTTCAATTGCTTGCAGGTGGAAGTTCGCCCATACTAGAGGAGTTTCCAACTCAGAGGGTTTGGGCAATGGTCGTTTGTAAGTGGAGAACCAAGCTCTCAAAGATTTTGGGAAGAAAGAGGAAAATGGAGAAGAAGAAGAAGAAGAAGATGATGATGTGGCAGAAATGGGCTCAAGGGGGATCAAAGGGCTCTGATACCATGTTGGTAAGCTGAAAGGAAAGCAAAGAGTGGACACAAACTCAGAATACTTGCATTACTTGCATTATAGAATGAAGAAGAGTGAGGTCCTTAAGTAGGCACCTCATACATGCTCACTGACATCACTGATGACCTCAGAGCTCCACGATTATCTCCTCAATCTGCTCCTAGATTCTCTCAATCATCCTATGTGGCTCTCCACCACCTAACTGTGCTTGTGGGCACCTAACTGTGCCTCTAGCACTCACACATAGAAACATAAGGTGTGCCTGAGGCATACACCTTGATATATCCCAACAGAGCATGCCAAAGATCTAGTCCCAAAGGACCCATCCAATCATCCATCATGCGTGAGAATTGATCCCCCGTCATAGGATCAAATGCCCCTAGGGTCCACTTCTCCATCCTTGTGGAGGCAAACTGGAAACGCCGCAACTGAATGTGTTTGGGAGCCCACTACGCGATTGACAACCTCCTTTCCAGAGCTGCAAGATCATGAGCATCACCTCTGGTGGTAGAGGGTAAGAGTCCATGATCTCCAAGTAATTCCAAGGCCCCAATCTCCAAAAGTCCCTCAGGAGAAGGTGCCCAGGCTGAAGTTTGGGAGCTATTGATCGGGACGACGAGCCCCTTCCCTCTGAATCGCCACCAGAATGGGAGGGCTGAGAAGGGAGGGGGACATGACGCTGAGAGCAGGAAGCAGAGGGGGACGCGATTGTGCCCTTGCTTACTAGCACAGGAGTCAATGCAAGCCTGATAGGGGGTGGGAGGGGGGGAGGCTGAAGCAACTGCCATGGAGGGGGAGTGTAGGGGGAGGCAGGCAAGTGGTGAGGATGACAATAGCAGGAGTGGCGACAGGGGGAGGAGGGGGTGGGGGGAGCTCGGGAGGAGGGGGAGGGCGTGGAGAGGGAGAGGGGTGTGGAGGGGGACATGGGCGAGAGGGAATAGGGGCAGTCACAGGTCCACCATACTGAGATCAGGTCCGCCCTACTGGCATGCTTCGTCGGTGCTGGATCCCCTTCTCAACCACTTCGGAGCTACCCTCCACAGCTTTTGCCAACGCAATGTCAGGAGCTCATGAGGCATGCTTTTGATGCAAGGGTGACTGTGGTCGCTGTACCTCCACTAATGCAGGATCACCTGGCTTGAACTCTGGCCCCTGCTGTTGCTATTATGGGGGAGGGGTCTCCAACCAAGAGCTCCTCTGACTGCTCCTCCATGGGTGCCTCTCTCTCTCTCTCTCTTGCATCTAGCCCATTGCTTGTGGCACTTTCGAGCTAATTTTCTTTGTTTCTTTTTCTTCTTGCCCACTTGGGTCCACTCTCCACCCAGGGGGCCTGGGACTCCTACTGCTCTTGTTTGAGGGGGTGTTGGGCCCTAGCCTATCTTGCGGGGGTGGGGGGGGAGGAGTCTGTCCCTGACCACCACGAGGACAGTTTCAGGCTAGATGACCCATCTGCCGCTGCAATGAAGACACTAGCCTGGTAAACCGGAGATCTCCATTCTTTGATGAAGTGTATCCCTCTTGAGGGTCTCAAGGAGGATCAACTTTGGGAGGGAGTCTGGGCTCTCAACTACCAATCTGATTCTGGGGACCTTGTTGTCTACTACCATTGAAGCTGTCGAATTTGGTGGGGACTCCGCACCGTGCCAAACGCTCTATCAATGGAGGGAAGGATGGCTTTGTATTCCTTTAGAAGCCTCGGGAAGTGGGGCATGATCGCAAATCGGGGAACGTGGTGTGCCGTGTACGAGGGGAAAAGGTACATCAGATGCGGGCCAAGGAGAATGGGGTTGTACCCCACAACTGTCAAGGCGATAGCAGGACAGCTCAGTTGGATGAGGAAGATGCCTATTCTATAGATGGTGACCTCCTGGATGTGGTCTTCTTCTAGTGTCAAGCTTTCTTGGATCCACTCTCTCACCTGTCTCCTTGTGGGAGTGAGGCCCACTATTTTGCCCACAACTGCCTTGTCTTGAAGTGACTGGATTGCATGCTGCACTTGTTGCTTGTCGGCTAGAGAAAGGATAACCTTAACAGATGTGGGATTCAAGGTTGCTGCCATAGAGCCTCTATGGCTAGACCAAGTGTCACCACTAAGATTTTCTTTCTCCGAACAAGCACAAAAACTCCCGTTGTGGGAGGAAGTTGAAAAGAAACAAACAAAGAGCCACTTGGATGGTGGAAAGGGAAGTTGCCTCACCCCAAGAAAGGGTAGGGAGAGCCCGAACTCACCCAAGGCTTGAAGGTGCGACAAGAAGCGGTTGAAGGGCTATAGAGGGTCCTTTGAAAAGGAAACGAGAGCAGAGAGAATGAGAGAGAGCAGGGTGGGGAGGGAGGCATAGAAGGAGGGCAAAATGGATGCTGAGGGGAGATAGGGAAGGAGGCGGAGGGGGAGAGGGATTTGTTGCTATTGTACAAGGGTTCTCAGGGTGCTACATAAGAGGTTCGAGAGGAGCTAAGGTAGGGAATGCCTAAAAAGGGCCCAAGGAGCCCTTTATATAAGGCTTATCAGCTTTTGACTAGCCAGCCTTTGATCGATTAGTCTGTAAGTGGTTAGAGCGGTCAGCCTTTGCCTTTGATTGGTAGCCTTTTATTGGTTGGGATTTGCCTTTGATTGGCAACCTTTGGTTGGCCAAGTCTTTGACTTTGACGTGCCGTCAACCTATGATCGGTCAACCTTTGCTGGTTGCAACTTACTAAGACAGTCCCAAAGTTGGCCCTTGTGGTACCTAGAGTTGGCCTTTAAAGCTATCTCTATCTCTTGAACCTAACTATCCTAACTAGTTCTCCAGTGGGTACAAGCTATTTGTGAGAGATCCTAAGGCTGGAAGTCATTGATCTATGCAGCTCATGCCTGACATGTCCTCGGACAAGGGTGCACAATGTGACACGGCATACGATAAAAGTAGCTATTTAGGACACTTGATGATGTAGCCAATGTGCCACAATGTACCCAAGTATAGGAGTTCATGTGACATTCTCTCCTCCTTAACTTGGCTATAATTGCATCATTGCTACCAAGTAGTTCGTCAAAACCTGTGGGAATTCTTGGAAAAAACTTTCGTCTAACCATACTGCTTCATGGTCCCTCGATCTTAGAACTTCGTATAAAACTCTTGAATGCATTATCTTGACCCAAGCTTTCACTTATGGAGGAGAATTTGATTTGTCTCTATAACCTTTGCTTCATTTATTATCTCAAGCTGCGGCTTGTTTGAGACATCGTTGAGAGTGGGGCCAATGTAGGGCTTCAATCACAAGATGTGAAAAACATTCTGCATCATCAAACTAGTTGGTAACTATAATTGCATTGAGACGTCGATGGTCTTCTTAATGATGGGGCCCTTTTCAAAGCTCCTGAAGGAAAGCTTGGGGCATTGCTTGCCCAAATGTTTCAATGTTCTTGAAATTGACATCTCAATGAGATTTATTAGCTTAGCGTGTGATGCTGCTTGTACTTTGGTGAGGCTATCTTTAACTATCTCCATAATCTCTATCACTGATTTCGTAGTTTTATTGGCTTCAAGAGGTCTAGAGATCATCCTAGTAAGGAGTGAGGAAAACCTTCTACCTCCTTGGAAGAGGTCACACAAAATCCATGGTGATGTCCTAGAAAGGACTTGCTAGGATTGCTAAGGACATAAGCAAAACTACTGCCTTCTTATGGGACACTTTGACTTTTTGGCAGATCTGACATCTCTGCACATAATTGTAAACATCCTTCTTCATTTTTGGCCAATAAAAGTAATGCTCTAATTTCTCCAATGTGATGTTGATGCCTCGATGGTGACTTGCGAGGGAGTGTGGGCATTATGGAGAAGAGCTTGTTGCTTATCTTTGATCACACATAATCTATGCTCGTAGAAAAGACACCCATCTTGGATTGAGTAATAACCGGGTGTGAGAGTCTGACTAGATGTCTTCCTACTAAGAGCATCAATGACAGGGTTATTCTTACCAGGGGAATATTTCATTATAGCTCCAGATAGTTGAAAAATTTGGCTGCATCTGGATTGGTGATCACTCCACTGTGAGCTTAGCATTGTTTGAAGCCATTTGAGGGCTTGATGATTTGTTTTAACCATGGAAGTCTGTCCATAAAGGAACCGCTTCCAATGCTTTAATGCTTGAGAATAACTTCGAGTAGTTCTCTATCATAGATGGAACAATTTTTTTAGTGCCTTCAAATTTTTGCTATTGTAAGCCACTGGTCTATCTCCTTGTTGTGATAGTGCCCCAATGGCCAAGAATAGATCATCCCAAGGTGCTATTTTTATAATTGGAGCTATAGTGGCTAACCTCTGTAAATCATGAAAGGTCTGTAAAGATGTGAGGGTGACTGAAACCTTTTGTCGGCATGTCTTAATCCCTTTTAATAAATTTGTTAAGGGTGCTGTAGTGGTGGAGAATTCAGACATATGAGAGCTATAGGCACAGTCATCATGGGGATTGTTGCCCAGCTTGTGATGGCTTGACCTTTTCAGGGTCCAAGGGGATGCCATTTGCATTGACAATATAGCCCATATATTATATTTCCATTAGTCCAAACCCACCCTTTTTAGCATTAAGGTAGAGCTGATTGTCGTGCAAAAGTTGAAGGCCTTCTACACATCTTTTAATTGATGCTCCATTGTAGCTAAAAACATTAGGATATCATCTAAAAAGATGAATAGACACACTCCTATATGCTCAGCAAATACCTACGACATCATTTTATTAAAAGTTGGCGGTGCATTTTTGAGACCAAATGTCATGACCACGAACTCATAATCGGCTCGCTTTGTCATGAACATTGTCTTTGAAATGTCAGTGTCAAAGATTCGGATCTAATGGCAACCACTCTTAAGGTCTATTTTGAAAAATTATTTTACACCATTCAGTCGCTCTAAGATGTACTCAATGTAGGGCATTGGAAACTTATTGTTGTTGACTATGATCTTATTGAGTGCCCTATAAATGACACATAATCGTGATGACTTATCATTTTTCTATGCAAACAATATGGGAGCCGTAAATGGCAAGGAAGACCGCAGGATAAACCCAGTGCTTTGTAACTGAGTCAATTGTGGTTCTAACTCCAATACAAAAACTTACTTGGCGAGTTGGAGTTTGGTACCACCTCGATGCGATGGTGCTTTGGTCTGGAGGTGGAAGCTGTGGTGGTAGATCGTGATGTCTTGGAACTCTTGCTTCGGGGGAGGAGTTGATTGAACTGCATTCTATTGGAAGAATTGTAGATTTTGGTAGCAAGTGATATTTGGGGAGATACTCAACTATGGTGATAATCTATGAGCCTACAGTTAGAAGAAACTCTAGATTTTGGTAGGTAATGTTCGGGGAGAAATTTCAGCCCCATGCAAAGTTGGCAACCCTTATGGTCATTTTTGGCTTTTTCAAAATGTTGTCATTTGGATAGTTGGGGCTTGGAGGCAAAGATATTAAGAGGGAGGGGAGAGGTATGCTACAATCTACCTAGCCAAAATGTACTTTTTACTACTTGCATTGAACTCCTTGTGCTAAGGATCTATAAGACATGCAAAACTTTTAATTTAATATCCTTCCAATGCTTGATGGAAGTTTTTTTACTAAGGCTTCATATTGCCAACCCTTTAGGGCCTTTTTCCCATGTTGTGTAGGTGCACACACCCAAGTGGTGTTCTGATCACCACTCAAGTAGTGGTCTAGCTACTATGCCTGGTTCATGCATGGGATGTAAACATTAATGTGAGTTTTGATTTGGGCTCCGATGGCCATATCAATCCATGGAGGCCCTAGCCCATATATTTGAGCACCTAGTGCTCACATGCATCAATACACATGCTTGTTGTGGGATAGTCTGTGTGGCCATGATCTCACATCACATCTCTACATTGGGAGGCTACAACTGTTATTGAAACATTTGCTCCCATGGATTGCACTGACATAATGTTCTTTGGGGAATTCTTGACAAGTTTCATTATTACATCTTCAAAAGAGAATGTGCACACCTATGTGCAAGAATTGTGCAAGGACCAACTCATAGCATAGTACTAGTTCTTTGTAGTACTACGGTGGAGTTGGAGATTGATTAAATTTTACCATGTGTCTCACTAGCCTTTTCTCTAAGGGGGATTTTTTGAGGTATTTTGGAGCTGTAGTGTGAATATGGTTCAATATTTGAGTATTAGCTTGAGTGTCAGTGTGAATGGGGTCTACCATTAGATTTGATTTGTATGACACCTTGTATGATGTTCAGAAGATCCTCTCATTGATGACATCATCAATAGTGTATAATGTGGAAGACAAGGCTATATCTTGTGTATAAAATGAGGCTTGTACTTTGCTATCAGTAGATCAACCATATCAATACTTTTTCCTCCATATCTATCTTCATCATGTAGCTACACCATGATTTCAAGAAAGAATCTCACTAACATTATAGATGGTGCCATACGCACACACACGCCCAACACACAAGTGGCACACCTAACCTAGGTGCCACACCTTCTCAGCCAAAGACTTGGCACACCTGCTATAGCCAAATTCACATTGATACTCAAACGCATGTACTTAAGCCTATTTGCCACACCTCAGTTTAAAAACAACCAACA
This sequence comes from Dipteris shenzhenensis, assembly GCF_047967505.1. NCBI lineage: Eukaryota > Viridiplantae > Streptophyta > Polypodiopsida > Gleicheniales > Dipteridaceae > Dipteris > Dipteris shenzhenensis. Next base: position 11,829,873 of record NC_141619.1, read on the forward strand.
AAACCCCCTTTGAAGCCAAGGTGGTGAGACCCCAACATGCAAAGAGATAATCAATCTCCAACTCTAGCACAATGCTACAAAGAGGTAGCCTTACTATGCACACCTCCCATGCCATAGTTATTCCCTTAATAATTAGCTTTGATTGCCAACTGGCACCGTCACTTAGTCACCCTCCCTTGCTCTTGGTATAAGAATATCTTAAAAATTGTTTATAGAACTAAGGCTTTCACACAATAAACTCAAATACAATCATTTTTGGAGACTAGCCAAAAAAAAGAAACCTACTAAAACAAAAAGCATATGCATTCATTTTATACAAATCAAGGGTAGAGAATCCATATGCACAAACAAAAATTAAAAAATCAATTAGGGAAAAATCTCCCAAGCTTGGAATTGGACCCTACATAGCTATTGCACATGTGTCCACAAAGTTTCCTTTCTAGAGATGTGTCGATATAGCTCTTAGTAGGAATGCCATTGAAAAATGATGATGATGTAGTCCATGGAAACAACTATGCGGGACACTTAGCCCATGACTCTCAAAATTACAAATCTTAACATTAATTTTGTCAATTTAGGGATGAACATTGAAAAGCAAGAACTTTTATTGACTGCAGAGCCTTTAATTATGATGGATTTGCCAATGCCTAAATCTAAAAGTTATGGTGGTGTTGATGAACAACATGCAACTTCTATGAAGAGATTTGAATGAGGAAATGGCTTGTGTAAAAGAAAATGGTGGTAGGTTTTTGCTCAAAACATCAAGAACAAAAGAGGCATCAACTTAAACAAGTCTATTAAGTAAAATGTCAGTCGTATTTAGGTCTTGCAGTAGATGAGGGATATAAATATGTCAGGCAAAGAGGTGGACAAGCAACCTTTTCCATCAAGAACAATGTGCAAAAAATGGTGATAATAGTAGAATTGAGAAATTGACCATAGATATTGATGGGCAATGAGTCTAGATGACTTTGTGAAATAGTGGTGCCTCTTTTGCAAAATGACAATGGTTCTCTAGTAGCAAATAGCACAAGTGAGAAGCGATGACCATGAACTTCATATTAGTCTTAGTAGGGAAAACAAGCTAGAGCAACTTGAGAGCTATGAGAAGTAGTGTCTTGTTGAAGCAAAGAGTGGTGAGTTTCTCCTAGATTTGGTGATCATAGACTTAAGAGGAGATAGAGCAAAAACTAAAGACCACAAAAAAAGTGGGCCTGTGGTTGAGGCAGCGTGAGTAATTTTTAGGGCTAGTAGCATAATTCAAAAAGTGGAAAAACCTTCTCCATGATGGTGGCTACTATTGCACCAAGCAAAAGTTCTGAGATTGTAATTGATTGTGGATTTAAATGTAGAAGCCTCGTTTTATAGGCTAGAATGGCCTTATCTTCCAGACACCACACATTGTTCATGATGTTAGTGTGTGGAATCTTACTGACATCATAGATTATGTCACACTAACATACAAGTGGTACACCTAGCACAGGTGGTACATCTATATAGCAAGGCATGTGGCATACCTACTAAATCCACCTTCACATTGACATTTCAATACATGTATCTAAGTCTATGTTCCCATACCTTAGTTCCAAAATACACAATAGCCCTAGCATCTCTTCCTATGAAGAGGGTGTGATCCTCAAAGGTGAATTTTTAAGCTACCCCAAGCTTTCAAGATGCAACCATAGGAGGAAAGGAAGGATTCCTAATGTGCATCAAGATAAAGATCTACTTGAAACTATCCATCCAAAAATCACCATCCATGGAGGGCAAGCAAGACTATAATAAAAAAATCTTTCCAAGACTTATATTCTGGAAAAATCCCCCTTACTACAACCTTGCAAAGCAAGGCCAGATGTAAAAGATACATAAAATATTTCCAAGGCTCCTAACTTGTCAAAAGCCCACTGATCACAACCTTTCAAAGCAAGCCTTGCACTACAAATCCAGATCAATGATCTCAAAGCTTCCTCCTTGTGTGGGGAGAATCAAGGTCTCCCAAGACACTCTAGCTGTGGTATTTGCAAAACTATCAAGTGAACTCCATAAGAAATTCCTTATTAACCTTTCGAATGTTGCATTCCCTAGAGTGGCACCAATAAGAACAAATAAACTCGGCAGCAATACTTAGTTGAAAACCACCACTCTAGATGCAAGGTCAAGTCTAGCTAAAGTCCAAAAAGGAGTTGTCTCTTGAGACTCTCCAGCATAGGAGAAAATTGTTGTGATGGAGAGATACCCATGCTAAGTTGTAGCCCAAATATATTATAGAGCCACATCTTTGAATGCAAGTGAAACCAAAATCACCCCCCGATTTGGGGTGTCCTCACCACTTATCTAAAAGCCATTGGATTAATTGGAATCGATTGATCCATGACCTTTCTCACATATGCAAGGGCCAATCTAGTCTAGATCTTCCTCTATTTATGGCTAAAGAAGTTCCCTTGGCCTCACTCAATAGTGCATGGGGAATAAAGTTCTAAGGGTTTGATTCAAGAAAAGATTTATAGAGGCATCTCTATCCTAGAGGACTATCCATAGCAACTCGAGGGAGTGGGGCTCTATGTAGACCAACCCTCCACTTATGGCAGTGTCTATCTCTAGCATCCTCGTACCTGCCCCTCTCAAGTCAGAGAGGGATCTTGCACATACCTTCATCTCTTGAGAAAGCTAGATCCACGCTCCAAACAAAGTAGCTTTGCCACTACCTCCTTGTTTCGACCCAATATGTGCCCATTGCCACATCATACAACCCTCTTAATCACAGACCTTTAGATGCCTAAGAAGGGGCTTGCTCTCAAACTCCTCATGATAATTGGGGCTAGCTCACATGAGTCCACTAGATAAGCATTACCAAAGCCAATGTAGCCTCATTAATAACTGTGATCCCTTCCCTATGAGAGGAGCCTCAACAAGACCTGCTAATGAGATGACTTCCACTATGCTCCCATCCAAAGGATGTTCTTGATAAGATAAGAGCTTCTAGGCTCCAAATATAAGATGAGGCTATGCATTACAAACTTTCCCAACAAGGCTTTGATTTGCATCTCTAGGTCTATGATGCCAAATCCTCCCTCCACTTGGAACAAGATCACCGTCTCCCAAGCAACCATGGCTCTAAAGTTGTGTGTACCATCCAATCCTACCCATAGGAAATTGAGCACAAAACACCACCGGGGGGGGGGGGATGCACCAAGGAAAGAAGAGACAAAAGGGGGCAAGACACCTGAGGGTGGGGGGAGAGGGGAAAGTGTCGAGAAGGAGGGATGGGATGTATGATGGTTATGGGGGGACCTGAGAGGGGAGCCTCTCCTATTCGTAGCCCTAGAGTAGTCCCTTTTGTTGGCTTGGAAACCGAAGGTGTCGAGGGGAGAGGGTTTAGTAAAGGGTCAATAAAGACCTTCCCCTCAAGTGTTGAAGCTTGGTATGAGGGAACCCATTCTATCTACTCTATGTGGGGGGGCTTGGATGGGAACTCATGCTCACCTATTGTTGTTGAGGCATGACCCAAAGGGTCCACTATTTGTGCTTTTGTCTTGGGGCTAGATAAGTCTATCCTCTCAACTCTCTTGATGGTGACCTAGGTGAGGTGGGTGTGTGACCCACACACTGAGGGCTGGATCTTGCCAAATTACCCATCTATCTTCACCACCTTAGGCATTGTTTTGGGAGGCATGAAACCTCAACCCTATGTCTAAACTTGCCCTCATCTAGATTCGATAGAAGAATATCCATGAGCAAGGACTTTGGTATCTCCACGACCTCCTTGAGCTATAGAACACCATCATCCTCTGGGACTAAGGCTGTTATATTAGGCAGGGACTCCAACATAGTTCCAAAGCAAGCTCAAGGAGGATTTAGGGTTTGGGGGTTTGGGTTTAGGGTTTAGGGTTTAGGGTTTGGGAGTTTGGGTTGAGGGTTGAGGGTTTGGGGGTTAGGTTTGAGGGTTTGGGTGTTAGGCTTTAGGGTTTGGGAGTTTAGGATTTAGGGTTTATTGTTTGGTAGTTAGGATTTAGGGTTTAGGGTTTGGGGTTTTGTATGGTTTGGGTTTATAAGGCCAAGACTAGGGTTTAGGGGTTATGGTCTAGGGTTTATGGTTTGTAGTTAGGGTTTAGGGTTTAGAGTCAATTTCAATTTTCAGTTTTGATTATTTTTCATAAAGTCAAATTTAATTTATTGAGATTTTAACTTCTTATTAATGTGAATGTTAAATTCTTATGAGTTATAAGTACATTAGTTTTTGTAAATAAAAATAGTCTCATTTTTTAAATTGTTTGTCTCAATAGTAATTGTCTTTTTTAAACTTGCAACCTAAGTATATTAAAAAGAACAATGGAAAAGAAATTATTTCTTGCTTTTAACTCGCAACCTAAGCATATTAAAAAGAACAATGGAAAAGAAATTATTTCTTGCTTTTATTCGCTTCAACGGTTGGTATAGTCTAAATTAGCATAGATTAGTTTATCCTTAGAGGAGAGAACTCCAAAAAAACCAATCAAAGCCATGCTCAAAATTTCCCGACTAGTTCCTAATCGGAGTCAGTCCATTCGTTCACATGCGGTTTCACACTCACAACAACCCTACCATTTAAGCAACGATCAAGATTTTAAAACTTTCAAGATGATTGAAAGTTGTATCAATGGGGACAGGACAAATTACAGTTGTATCAATTGTGGGAGTGGACAGAGCAGATTATATTGTGAGAGTTGACAGAGCATATTGCACTTGTATCAGTAGGAGACAGACTTCATATTTGTATCCGATTGTACTTTATTTCATTTTACACTATCAACGAGTTCATTGTGTATCCTTATTTTTTTTTAACATTTATGCATGTATCTAAGCCTTGTAAAGCCTTTTAGGCTATTCCCAAAGCATGAAATTGACACTTATACCATTGGGGAGAATGAAAACTTGAAGTGTATCAATGGGACTCATTGTACTTTTGATTTATCAAAGTAATTGTAGTTTTCATGCAAAAGTATTATATTATTTATACCTAAAATTTTTGTTATGCTTTAATATAGGATGGACCTTGAAGCTACAACATTTGTCAATGGTATGACACTGAAATACAATGGAAGAATTGATGCCTGAAGAACTTTACAAATTGGACCATTGTTGACACCATAAAGAAAGCATGGCTCTTGGTACTAAGCACAGGAAATCTCATTCTAGTGATGACAAAGAGAGAGTTGGAGAAAGATGAGTAGGCATCAGATGTATCTTTCTCAAAGAGCAATTTGATTCAAGGGGGTACCTTACTAGGAATAAAAATTAAAAAAGATAGCAATACAATGATGATTTATGCAAAGTTAAGAATGAGCAATAGATTGTTATGCAATGCACTTTGTGATGCCGCCTCCAAAAGCATCTAGATTCCTAAATTAGTTCCTACATTTGAGATCCTCCAACATGTTTGGGAGGAATTTCCCATTGAGGAAGCAAGAAAAATGCAGTCAAAGATAATCCTTGAATACTTTCAGGTGTCATTGAACAAGGTTCAACTTCATTGGAGGAACCTAAGGTGCAAGAATCCACAAATGAGAAAGGAAGTGATGAGACACACCGTGTAGACCTAGTTCAAGGTAATACAAATGAGAGAGGAACTGGAGTGGATGAGATAGAACACATTGTAGCATTGAATGAGGGTCTTGTACACGTGGATGCTTACAAGGGATCTAGATCTGAGACAAGAATTGAATTGGCTGAGAGACGACATGCATCAGATGAGATAGTACATGCACATGCATCTCTCGTTCATGGTATTACTCACTTAGATAGTGTAATGCATGAAGTTGATGGGATAACAGAACAAGTGCAGCCCTTGAGTATACTTAATGTGGAGGCAACAGAAGAAGAAGTAGGGTGATCTAGAGCGGTTCACATAGAGCCCCTAAAAAATAAACCCCGACGTCAAATGCAAAAGGCGAGTACTTCATGAGCTACAGTTCCAAGACCTATGATAGCTGCAAGTACTCGAAAAAGAGGTCGTTCATCTATAAAGAAAGGGTGAAGAAGAGAAGAGGAAGAACACAAAGAGGATGCAAAGGGTCTTGATATGGAGTCAGATTCAAAAGAAGAAATGTTATCACAATGAAGAACCTAAATCTTTGCTTGAATGAGGCAGTGATAGATGAGGATCTAGGATATATATGGGGCTAGAAGATTCAAGTTATACATGCTTCAACTATGGTCAAAGCAGGCATCTTCACCAATAGTAGGACCTTAGATACAAACTATGCTGAAAACATTTTTCAGGCTTAACTTGACACTTGTGGAAGAATGTGCTATTGCGAAGGACTCTCCTATCTTGTCATACCAGTGTACACTATTCTCATTTGATGGTAGATCTAGAAGAATATGTGTACAGTCAATAGAGCCACAACAATTTGGAAATCCACGAAGTGCATGGAAACCAACCTTCACCTCATCCATCTTTGACTGTGTCTTAGGCCATCGAATGGCACGAGATGCTCGTCTCCTCAATGCATCAATAAATTGCCTCATAAAGCAATGAGCTGTGGACTTCCCACGTCCGAATTGATTAGATATGTACTTGTACTTATGGCCAGAATAAAGTCTCAAAGCAAGAAAATGGAAACTTTCTTCTCCACTGAAAATAGCTGCCCCGTAACATCACGCAAGCCTAGTGGAATGGGACCTTATTGCAAATCCTCTCGCAACATGTCGCACAAGTGCATGAAAATTTCGCATGGGAGGCTCAACACATCACGAAACCCAACATCATCTAGAGCGACAAAGAAGTTGTAGTGATTCCACCAATGAATCGAGTGCAGCTTGATGTACCAGATCCCTGTTGTGAGATCACGGAGTTGTCAAATCAAGGATAGTAATCCCATAAGTTTTTGTGTGTGTAGATGTTGCATCATTGCCATAGCATCAGGGCCTATCTTCACCTTCCTCGATGATGTCACTACTCCTCATCAAAACCTCCCACATGTGCCAACAAATACACACGACAAAAGCAACAACATTTACGATGTACCCAACTTCCACCTCAGCCATATACCTAGATGAATCCAGGAACATTTCCAAACTCATCCTCTAAAAACACAACATAGTGCAGTTTTAATCTCACGAGAGTTACTCATAAGATTGAGAACCATAAACTCCATCATGCATAGCAGGGACTAGCTACTATGACATCCCCACTGACATCATCAGTGCCCAACAGTGGGTGTAGACCATAGTATAAAAGTATGCTCTCACACATACAAATCCACACACCCACACATACTTGAGCATCCATTTATACAACGTCTTCGTACTGAGTTTCTGTCGACACTCCGGAGGTGAAGGGCAAACTCAGCCATGACGAAGGCTAGCACTAAAGGAGAAGGCTAATCAAAAAGTAGTCTAAATCTCTTCATTCAAGCTACAACTGCTTGTGAAGTCTAAACGATTTCATTTTAGTCTCTCCCAAACAAGCATCTAAATCTAAATCTAGCTGGTAGGGCAACGCATGGCATTTAAGATAGAAAGAATTATCCACCTCAGCCATGTTTTCAACTGTATCCATAAATGTTGCCACCACGATGAAAATTGATCATCAACCATTGCCTACGGTGTTATGCATTCAAATCCATACATTCACAAAGAAAAGGCCAATACATTGCCTATGGTGTTATGTATTCAATTCCATACATTCACAATGAAAAACCCATACATTGCCTATGGTGTTATGTATTTAATTCAACACATATTGAAGGAAAGGCGAAGATATTGGTGTGTGTCTTTAATTGAAAACATAAAGAATGAAATGGCCAATACATTGCCTCTGATGTTGTGTATTTATTTCTATACATGAACAAAGAAATGGCCAACACATTGCCTGTGGTGTTATGTATTTAATTGAAAACATAAAGAATGAAATGGCCAACACATTTTCTATGGTGTTATGTATGCAACTCGATACATTCACTTGGTTTTTTTAAAAAGTCAATACATTCAACATATTCAGTTGAATACAACCATAATGATGATAAGAAAAGGAATGGAAAAGGCCTAACAATCAAGGCATAGCCCTACTACGACTATCTGCAAGCCTTTGAACTATCGCGATAAATTTCCCCAAAGCACCGGTGAACATGATGCCGATTTGTAGATTGACATTCACACTCTCCTGGTTGCTGACACCCAAATCCTCTTTGTGTTGCTTGTTACCGCCATTCTCGACGTCCTTGAATGATTGCTCTGAGTTCAGGTTCCCCTCTTTGATCCGTTGCTCTATTGTTCTCCTCTTCATCTTCCTATGCATCTCAGTAGATGAGGGCCTGCCATCACCATCTGGCAGATCCCTATCCTCTACCTCCGATGTAGTTTCACTGGCATTTGCTCTGGGAGTGTTGCTCTTGCACTTCACAAGCAAGGAATACTAAAATGGCTTCGAATTGGATTAAAGAAAATGTGGCTACCTACTACAGCAAGAAGACAAATGCATACCATCATCAGATTGTTGAAGACATTTGCAGCTGTATCCACACACCTATCCCTCTTAAATATGGGATGCATGGTGTCCCAAAGCTACTTAAAGAACCTTGAGAATTTCATTCCCTCAGCAGTACATTTCTTCGGAGTCAATGACCAACACGATGACTTCCCAGAAGGGATGTTCACTTCATAGTCTCTAGCCCATTGATACCGAGGCCATAGCTTAGAGAACTTGTCGCATGCTTGTTCCCAGGTCACCTGTAGGCCTTTCTCATCACAATCTCTCGCAATTCATTGCCACTGCTCCTCATGGGTTTTTAACTTCTGCATGAGACCACCCTCCGTTCGGCGTTGATCAAAAGCAGCCTTGCAAAGGCATAGTACCTCAACAATCTCTATAGACCAAAACATTTTTCCATCCCCGTTACCCTCCTTTGCTACCTTGGATGCCCGATTTCGAACTCATTTGGCTTGTTCGTGGCACATCCGGATTCCTGGCATTGGATCTTGGAATGGCCGGTGTAGTAGAACAAGATTGTGGAGGAGGTTGCAATTTCTCAAGTTGGGATGATGGTACTATGTCCACATCAAGAAGGAAGGATTCTTGTGAATCCATGTTTAGATCGACAATTGGAACCCGCAGAAGGTTGGACATTTGGGGAGGCAATGTATCTTTGAAACAACACTAAGATCATAGCATTGCGCATGTTGCGTTGCAGTTGAGAAACATGTAGGCCACAATCTTGTGGCCTTGATTCTAGCATTTCTTTGCAACAACGGAAGCTTCAAAACCATGGAATATGGCCTCCGTGGTTCGAATCGGCAAAGCAACTATGAGGAGCTACCACCCGAGAGAAAGAAGAAGCTCTATGAAAGTGTTCAACTCATAATGAAAGAGGATTTTACGTACTGGTCGAGGCTTTCACGTAGGTTAACGCTGAGAGAGCCAATGCCACTTTTTGGATTGCAACCTGGTCAAAACAAAAACAAGGAGAGAATAAATGCCACTTAATGGATTGCATGGTACAAGAGAAAGTTGGAACCCAACGACCAACCCTGCCTACCCAACCACAAAACACTTAACCGTGTTGAAAAATGAACCAGTCTAAGCATGTGAAAGTTGCGTCTCTACAAGGCAAATGCACAGATCCGAGAATACAAGTAAAATGGTGAGAGCTTGAAACGATAGGATCGAACTTTAAAATGGCGAGAATACAAGTAAAATGGCAAGAGCTTTAAAATGGCAGGCTTAACATGCAAATAGATTACGTTCCAACTGTCTATAGTCTTTCAACAGATACAGATCCGACCATATTTGGCACAGCAAAAGGTCGTGTGATACCAAGTGTTGGGTTTGCAAGCATTTCAACGACACATGAAATGACAGTTCAACGAAGAGAATAATACGTATAAAGCAACTCGTCACCTTTTCTTATGAATGAAAATTGAACCTTGAAAGACATAAAGCTGAAAGGTATGGCGACATAGAGCTACTGCTCTTTTGGTCATACAAGAAAAATGTTGTCGACAAGACTCAACTGAGGGACTCCTACAAGGCAACCATGCACAGTTCGCAAAGATGTACACTCTCCAAGCCCTTCTCATGAAGCTGGTGATAGCCTATGCCTTCCACCAATGAACGCAGACTCCCTCGGGCAAGCACAATCGAACCAACGCACGCAGAGTAGACCAGACCACTGCCAAGGATGCTCAAGTGGTACGTAGACAAGAAGAGTAGCCCGAGACATAGCAGTCGCTTCTGCAATGCAACCAGGGACCTAGATTCTGGTGACGTGACTATGAGGAATGGATGTGAGATCCGACTATGGAGAATTGACAAGAACACAGAGCAAAGCATAAAGAATGGATACACCGCGACGAGATGACCTTGGGAACGATGAAACAGTGGTACGCAATAGTACATGATGAAACTGAAGAATTGTCAGGTTTGATGGAAGACTGTCACACACAGCATAGCTGAAGGCAGCCACCGACTCAATCATTGGGCTGAAGAAGCGCAGCCAACACCCGGTCGTTCAAAGCTTGCATGGAGTCTTCATACGGAGAGTGTTCACTTGTGAAGAAGCTCAAAGAGGGAGTGAGAGTAGGATGAAAGAGACGTGGTAGACTGTGGCGTGTGGAGTGGCTATGAAGAAGGCAAAATGGCGTGAAATTCAACACGTCGAGCCCCTATATGCTTGCATAGAGAAGCATTCATTCCGTCTCCATCGGATCCAGAATTGTCAAAACGAGGCATCGAGGATTTTGGGGAGCGCTCGTGGGAACATGCTGGACTTGCGTGAAAACAGGCAGAATTGTTGGGTTCGACCTACGCGGGAAAGGACTCTAAGCTGGCGAGTCCAGACGCCGTAGCAATCACCGCATCCGCTCTTCCACCGGGAGGTCAGTGAGGTTGAGGGTGGTCACACGATGGAGACGGTCGGCCAGCCAAAGACAGCAAGGTACACGATGGAGAGGATCACAAGCGATGGCCGGCCAAAGACAACAAGGTACATGAGGAGAAAGACGGTGCAGGCGGGGATAGACGGCAGCAAAGGCGCGTTGTAAGGCTAGGAGGGTTGCAGTGTCCGAAGGGTGGAAAAGCTTTGAAGAGGAGCCACCATCTCACATGGAAAGCCATCTCGTTCCCCTTCTCCATACCTCCCTTTGCACTTATCTATATATTTTTTCAAGCCTTCATATAGCACCTTCCCAAGCAAACACCCAACCAAGCTATTTCTGTTGAACATGAGATTTCACCTCCTTCCATACTTCTAAATGCTCTCACTCACCTTACAACCTCTAATTCTATGGATAGGTGGTTTTGCATGAAGCCTTTCTTCAATGTTGAACTATTGTATCCTAGTAATAACCACCACCTAAGTGAAGCACTGTAAATATTCCTCCCAAAAAAAAGTAGGAAAATGTTAAACCTACTATCCATGCATCCATTATTTAGGTACTAGATTCCCTTTAAAACACACACACACACACACACGTAAACACACACAAACATGCATGCATGTATATATGTATTCATATAGAGAGAGCATTGTACATAGGTGGTATTTCATGGAGCCTTTGCCTTCTATCAAAAGGTCATGCTTGCCATGCAAGAACAACAATCTATGTCAAATGTTTGGTAAATGGCTTCTACAAAATCAAGCTTGGAAATATGGTATGCTCCATTGGAAAATCAAAATCAAGCTTGGAAATATGATACGGTCCATTGTCTTCTTTGTCACGTCCTTATAATGCGAAGACCAGGGTCTTTATAGAGGATCGATTGACTAATGTAAAAAATGCCATTATACACTAGAAGGATTCACACCATCAACATTATCAATAGTTTGTGGACCAAAATGCTAAAGGAAGATGTGTATACCAAGCCACTCATTTCAATAGATTCATGGACACATATTTAGCCAATGCAAGAGTATAAGTACTCAACAAGAAAGTTAGCAAAGTTTTATGAAATACAAAAGTAACTTGGAACTATTGATGTCTATTGGAAATCCTTGTAGAAGGAAATAATAAAACTGTACATAATTATAGATTTGTAAGAGCCCCAAGGCCTATTTTGCATTAGTGTGAAAGACTAAATAAAATCAAAATCTTAAGCAAACATCAGTGCTAGATTCATCCTTAAAGCTACTTTGATTATGTGACCTCCCAAGCCCATATCAAATTGAAGAAGCCAATAAACCTTGAAAGTTGGAGATGTTTTTTCCTATCCTTGAACCCAAGAAATGTGTCCTTAAGCTCTTGCAATCATTTTTTCATCTTCTCCCCTTCCTTCTACAAGGACGCTTGAACATGGGAATGTATACATCTTTCCAAACCAGGCTTGCATAACTCTAAGTTCAAGAGTGACTCTTGCAATCCCTCTCGCTCCAAGGCTACCACAATTTCTTTGTCATGGAGATCCTTATCCTCCAACTTTACGGACTCTTGCATTCGCGACAGTTGAACTATTTCTCAATACTATGAGTTGTTCTACTTAGGCTCTCCATAACTCCTTAATACTGTGAGTTGTTCTACTTAGGCTCTCCAAATTCACTTTCTTGTATAGCCATTGACTGAGCATGGAGACCAATTGATTGTAGCAACAACCAAGCAAGCCAGCATTCCCACCCCCAATTACATTGACATAGCCAACCTACAAGGTGCCTCCAAAGGCAAGATAGACGTAGAAAATGACATTTTTACAAGGTGATGTAGTGGAAGATCAAAATGTTTTGCATTAATTAAACAATTAAATTGACATAGCCAACCTACAAGGTGCCCTCCAAGGGCAAGAAATATAAAAATTCTATTGCCTAAGGGGTCTGAGAAGAGCTCCTTTGCAAGGCAAATAAGCTGGCATCTTGACAAACTGTCATTTGCTACATCACTTTGTAAACATTTCCTTTTCTATGTTTATCTATGTTGAAGCTCATGCATTTCATGATCTTCTATGAAGAAATATAGATTCGAAAGGGGTACATTGAGGAATTTGACAACTTTGGCCATTCTAATAACCATTGGTAGCAAAGTGGAAGCCCCTTAAAGTGTGAGTGCAAGGACCAACCACTCCAATGGAACCCCCTTTTTGGGGTTGCCAAATCATCACTACCATCTCCAAGGCAAGAGAATATGCATTCAAGATGCTCTAGGTGATTCTATGGTCCAAGCCTCCAAAAATCCCTTGGCAATGGTTGCCCAAGGTAGGGCCATGGGCTTTGGAAGCTAGGAGAACAAGCCACCTATCTTTGGCTTTTGTGAGGAGATAGAGTCCTGTGAAAGGGAGGGAGTGGGCTGCGGCCGAGTGGAGGAAGCCATCACCTAGGGGTATGCAAGATGCCAACTCCTAACGGTGCTACAAAAGCTACCCTTACACTGGAAGAGCACAGGCTACTATTATAAAGAAGAGGCCACCGCTGTGTAGGAGAGGACTCAACCCAAGAGCTAAGGTGTCGAGGCTAGGTTGAGGCCCCTCCAAGGGGGACTTGTAGATGCAAAAGATGGAGATGGACATGGACATGGAGATGAAGATGGAGATGGAGTTGTAGCAGCGGGAGGGGGATGGGTGGTGAGGATACTTCCAGAGGAGCAGGCTAGGGAGGAGGAGTGGCCTCAGCTGAGGGGGCTACAAACAAGAGGGGATGTGTAGAGGAGGGGGAGGGTCGGCTAAAGGGGCAGTAGGGGACGAAGAGGCTGGTCTCATGTGGCCTGCTGTTGCGAGAAGGTGCCTGACTCGACTAGGCCACTAGCACTAGGAGATCAATAGAGGTAGATCAAAGAAAGTATTATCCTCTGGGGTCTGGGGAAAGCCTAGGTAGGTGCTTTTTGGCTACTTTCCTTGAGATTTGAAAAGCCATCGTTCACTCTGCATGCGTCGTCTCTCTAAGTCTGGCGGGTCACCTCTTGCTACTCGTGGCTTTCCTACGCAACTTCTTCCTCTCCACCTTAGTCCAATGCCCCTCGAAAGACTCCACCCAAGGGATTTTGGACTCCTCCTGCTGTTACTACTTGCATGAACGTTAGGCCCTGACCGTTGGGGTTTCCCCTTATCAAGCTTGTAGGGGGTTTTGGGACTCCATCTGCTATCCAATCGCATGCTCATCTCTCTCCACGCATGCTAACCTCTGCTCCTAGCGAGGCTGAGGGGGAGCCCTGCCCATACTCCTCCAATAATCTCAAGCCGAGTGTCCCATCTATTGCATCATAGAAACTTGGCAAACCTAAGATCTTGATGCGCTACCTGAACTCTCCCCCATTGAGAGTTCAAGGAGGATCTCCTCTGGAAGGGTCTTGGGGCACTCGGCTATCAACTTTAGGTGAGAAACTCCATTGTCTACTACCACTTGACACTGTTGTTTAAGGTGGAGACTCAACCACCATGCCAAAATGTCTTCGAATAGAGTGAAGGATGGTGGGCTGATACTCCCCAAGGAGCCTTGGGAAGCGGAGCGTCACTGAGAAGCAAGGCACATGGTGAGTCAAATCCATGTCATTGACTATGAACCCATGATAGCAAGTGATGAACTACACAAGGTGCGGGCCGAGGAAGAGGCATCTCTACTCCTCAAGGGCTAGAGTGGTGTTTTGATATCTCAGCTGGAGGAGGAAGATGCCTCTCCCTTAGATGGTGACCACTTAGATGTGGTCATCCTCTAAAGCTAACCTTGCCTGAATCTAATGATACAGCTGGAGCCTTGTGGGAGCGAGACCCATGATCCCATCTACCACGCTCTATCTTGGAGCAATGGAATTGCCTACTATACCTATTGTTTGTCTTCTGAAGAGAGAAGAACCTTCATAGCTTCGAGGGTGCTTCCATTTGAGCCCCTCTTCCCAAACCAAGGGTTGCCACCAAGATTCGATCTTTGAGAGAAACCAGAACAACTCATTGCCAAGAGAGGAGTTATTTTCTCGCTCTTGAAGATGGCTCTAATATTTGTAGTTTGGGGATGGGAGCTATTGGCTAGTTCTTCGGTTTCTACATGGTTCGAATTCTTTAAATTGTTAATACTAAACGCCTTGAAAATGAGTTGCAAATGAAATGCTTATCTGGCATGGATGGAGGCATTCTCTGTCTATGTTTTTGAATGAGGAAATATCTATTTTTGAAGTACTAACCCAGAATCTAATATCCAAAACTAGGTCAACGTTATTTGTCACCTATCTAAGCACATTGTTTCCATGGACGGACCCAAAAACCTCGTATTAGGAACCTAGAAATAAGATCCAAACTATAAGACCCAAAACGTATGGCTGATTATGTGAGCAAGGTAGACCATGGATTGTGAATGCAGATCCAAACCATGGGTCTGGACATAGATCCAGGTAATGGATTAGGTCAATTGTGAGTTTAATTCTATTTATTCTTCTTGCATCTAAAAACAGATATATGTGGCCTTTCTATGAGTATGGAGTCCAAAACATGGGATCCAAATGATGGCCCGCAATACAAAATCTGGACTACAGATCTTTGAACCCAGATTCTTATGCTCAATGGACCCCGATTTTGATTCACTCTACCTAAACTGTGGAACCAGATCTCGACTGTAGGATTTCTTTAAGGCAATGAATAAAAGATTGCTAGAGGAGAGGTTGCCTGAGAAGATTGACACAGAAGTCGAGCTGTAGCAAGGAGAGCCAGGAGCGCAGAGAAACTAGCAGCAACAACAACAAACAGTCCTGCATATGAAAGCTTGTGGAAATGAGCCACGAGCAAACATAGCTTGAAGAGCTGCCCAAACAGCTGATAGACTGTGTGAGAAGCTGCGTAGCTATACTTCTTCATGAAAGTCGCCTGGGATCTAGAAGCATAAGCAGTTGAGGAGCAACTGCAAGGAAAGTAGCTCGGGCTACCAAAAGCCTACGTGCAAGTAGATCCAATAGTAAAACAACCACCAAGACCTTGTGAAGAAGCCACAACAGCTAGAAACTTCAGCCAAGCAAGGAAGAAAGGTTGCATAAGAGCTCGATAGCTCGAGCAAGGTAGACCAACAGCTCGAATGGCTGACCATTAGAAGGAGCTGCCTACATTGAAGAAGGTGGCCGAGAAGTTTAAAGGAGAGAACTGGCAAAAAGCTTCGAAGACAAGAAGGAAGGCCAGTTGCAAAACAATAACTTGGACAGGCGACCAGAGGAGAAGAAGCTTGCGGTGGCAAAAGAAGGGTGGCGCCGTAAGGAACATAGTTTCATCCACGTGGAAATTTTATTTTCCCATTGAGTCCCCTTTCCAAAGTGCCTTCAGTTTGTCAACTTTAAAGTTGACTACTATTTTAAAGAGAGCTATTTATACGCCTTTTGTTAGGCGATATTTTCCCTCTTTCCAAGGTGTCAATGAGTGTATTACAATCACTTTCTAGTTTCAAGCATTTATACTCATGGCAAGCATATCTGAAATCTCTTGGTCATTGAGAGATCATCGTTGCCATGGGAGAATTTACAATATGGAGAGAAAAGACTCTAAAAATGACCACATGTTTCACGCTAATGTCACTTGGTTCTCAAAATACCGACATTCACAAAAGCGCTCTTTGTATTTATGAAGTAGACACTGCCATTTTCAATCAAATAAGGCGAGGTAAGACCCTCCTTTCTATAGCATATCAAGAGTTGCAAGAAATGTGTTGTATGAAACAAGCAATATAAAAGAGTGAAAAACCACACATCCATAAAGTACATCATGCAAAAATATACTTGTAAAATGTTTCACATGCAAAGAGTCACATGCAATGGGCTCCATAAATGGTACCACATGAAACATGGCCAATGTATTATTTGGCTAAGGATGTGAACAAGTATGTGGAGAAGAATGTACACAAGTTTGTGGTGGCTTGTAACCCTCAAGGGTGGAACTCTTAGTCTCTATTAAAAGGTCCTAAGAGAAGTTTATCAAATGGATTGAAATATAGGACTTAGGGTGGCAATCCGTCTTTCTCACCTTGTGGTCTCCTCTTTACACTGAAGGTGGCAATCCCTCTTTCTCACCTTGTGTTCTCCACGACTAATTGCATCCCCCTAGGATTCTCCTTGCATACTAAAATGAAAGATAAGCAATTGCTACCATGTCCACCCATCTTGAAGATTTGTCATCTATAAGAATCTATTGCTTTGGCCTCCAACCGGCCTTCACTATGAGGTTATATGCCACTTATATCATATGTAAAAGGGCTCTTCTTTTTCTTGTCATTAAGAATGCATTTTGAGAGGATATTTGGTTAATATATGATACTATTTTGCTCTATTTCTTACCCCTTCCTTGGAGCTAGCTCTGATATTTACAATGTAGGAATGTTAGTTCTTTGGTTTCTACATGGTTCATATTCTTTCAATTGTTAATACTAGGCATGTTTGGTAACGCCTTGTGAACGAAATTCTTATCATTGTGGCATCATTGAAGGCATTATTTTTCTATGTTGTTTGATGAGACAGTCTACATTTTCAAGAGCTTACTCAAAATCTGGAGTCCAAAAATCAAATCGGGTTATATCTTACCTATCAGACTAGATTATTTCCATGGATTGACCCAGAAACCTGGTATTAGGAACCTAGAAATAAGGTCGGAACTATATGACCCTAAATTTCTGACCCAAACTATGTGAGCTAGAAGGCAGACCATGGATATGTCAGCCCATGGGTCCTGACCGCGGATTCTTGGGTAATGTATCAAGTTGATTTTTGTTGATCGCCAAGTGGTAGCCTAGGGGAGCATCGAGTATGTAGGATTCCACACCCCCGCCAGGGGAGCACGAGGTATGGAGGCCCTCACACCTTGCCCCCTAGTCTTGCATGCTACCTTCAACATTGGATTTCTCTTGTTCTCTTGCATGAGCTTGGTTTTGCCCATTTAGGGTGTTTGTTTTCTCGTGCCTTGCATGCTAAAACACCCCAAATAGAGCCATCACAAGCATTGCACAAGAAGCTTAAGCCACCGTTTTACTCGTTGTGAGGGGTGAAGGCCACCACCTCCAATATCCCCCATGGATAAATCCCTCAAGTACACGTATAGCCAAGTCGTCCCCTCTCAAAATTGATCATGTGCCCAATCCCTTGGATGACCCATTATGAGGTACCATGGTTGCCTGCAACACACAATAGGTCCACCAACCAACCACCACTACTACCCATGCCAACTCGTACGATCTATGTTTTGGAGGATGCCACCAAGGAGGCGCACAATCATCCATCAGAACGTGTCCAATTCGAGCCATCAAATAGAGCACTTGTAGGGGTACACACATCCCACATGTGCCGCTACAACCATGATCCATGCTACCTACATGCATAGTTTTCCATGCCATACAGAAGCAGCCTAATTTGCAGGCCTCGATCACTAGCTCTGATACCATGTCGGTTGCTAAGTGGCAGCCTAGGGAAGCATGGAATACGAAGTGTTCTACAACCCCACCCCCCAATTCTGCATGTCTCTCCCCACCCCAGAAATTGCTAGCTGGGATGAGATTGATTGTCTTCTTTTAAGGCATTATATCCAAGCACTACTAACTCAAAACATTATATATGGGAACTAATGTCCCCCACGTCCATGTGTCACGCGCATTGTACAAGGACCTTAAGACACATTTCTACATGCTTGTGGGGGGTGATGACTCCCACCTCCATCAACTTTGAATTTAAATTCTAGTGGTGGTTAATAATGTCCTCAAAACTCCTTTACTATGGACCTACATTATGGATTTGGAATACGTGATGCAAAACAAGTATTATACATGCTTTTCAATAAGTATGGATTCAAAATACAAGATTTGAGGCTAGTGATGTATACAACATATAAAAGTTGAAAATTTCAAGGATGGCCTTACAATATGAAATCCAAACTATGGATCTTTGAACTCATATTTTTATGCTCTACAGACATGGATTCTGATTCACTACACCCAAAATATGGAACCAAATGCTAGCTATGGAATCCAATAATCTAACCACCCATAGATGTGATATATAAATCCAAACTAACGGGTTAGGTTTGCTACTCATGGATTAACATCTCCAAATTGATTGATCTAAATTCTCAAACCATGGAACTAGACTAAAAGATTTGAAACAATTGTGTTTCTAGATTAGGTGGGGATGTTTTATATGGCTATATTTTGATGTCCTTTCTGTAGCATGTCTACATGTTTTAAAACATCACTTCACTAACCTTGTCAAAGGAAATTTATATTCACTATGCAATGCAAACAACAACTCAAGTGGTACTTTGTGTCTCTCTCGTTGAGTTATTTTAACACTGTTTTTACTCTCAACATCGATAACAAGTAGCTAGGATCCATGATGGGAACTTATACCATGGAATTGGATCAAGTAATTTGTGTTTGTTCATTCTTCAAGTTTTTGTATACATTGTAATATATGTGCTCCATCTTATTTCATGGTTTTTCCATTTGCTAGTCCTTATTCTTTGCCATTTTTTCATTCTTGCTATTAGTCTCGTTTTATTTACATAATTTGAGTTATAACTTCTATCTTTTTTATAGACTTACATACCAAATTATGCATGAAGGAGAATAATTATTACATGCTAGATTGTGTAAGAGTGTTTATAGATAAATTATTAGCACTACCTTCAAGCAATGCTCTAGGTACACTTTTCTTAAAAAAGTGTCCCCCACACTTTGTTGCCACATGGCCCCGTCTGTTTTGGTTCTCTCTCTCTCCTCTCTCCTCTCCTCTCCTTTATTCTCCCCTCCCCTCCCCTCTCCTCTTTCCTCTCTCTCTCTCCCCCTGCTCTCTCTCTCTCTCCCCTCTCTCCGTCTCTCTCTCCCCCCTTATTTTTGTAGCTATAAGAAAAATAACAATGGGGCATGGACTTACTTCACTATGGTGTTCATACAATAGATATAGAGATATGCAGCTCCGTAAGCTAACACTAACCCAAGCTCCATAATGATCAACGATTGCGTGGTAGGGGTAGAGCCTTGTATAGAAACTTAAGTATTGACTACCTTTTGTAACTAACCATATGGCAAACAATATTAGCTCAACATTGCATACAAATGACATGAGAGTTCAAGATGGGGCCATAGAAAAAAGGAGTGCAACAACATTCCAATGCACTCAAGGTGGGCCTATAAGTTAATAAAGATGTGAGATGAAAGTGCTTGCACGTACTACTAAAAAAGGCATTGACACAATTAAGATGAACATACCAATGTCATGCTTTTGTCCTGCAACAAAGTTGTAAACTACAAATGAAAGACATGACATGATGTTGAACACTTTGTCGAGTTAAAACCATTGCTTTGCGTTCAAGTTTCCAACAAAGATCATGAAAAACATAACATGATATTGAGCATATTGTGCTTTGCTTTCAAGTTTCCAACAAAGATCATTTTAATTATTAGTCTACACATTTGGCAAAATACACTAGAATGATGTATCTGTGACAACAGGACTTTAAAAATGCTGCACACTCAACACCAAGTCAAATACAATGCAAGGCAAAATAACATAGCTTTGAGATGAGAGCAAGCTCAATTCACTATGGAAACAAATGTAACAAATACAAAGGCAAGCAAGATATGCAAAGTTTGATCCATGTAAAAATGTTGTGAACAGACTAAGTGCACGATATGTATACATTTTCCCTGTTTCCTCCATTACTCTACGAAAAGCACAAGGGAAAAGAAAATATTAGCATGTAGCTTGATGGAAGGGAATTTATGTGTGACTTTAGATTCCAATTTGAAACTTTAAAAAAGTCGAGGCAAAGGACAATTTTGTTCTCACTGAAAAATCTCATTACTTGAATTCAAGACATATATGATTACCACAATTTTCCGATATTCTCAGCTGAATTTCAGAGAAGGTGAGCAAAAGTGAATGTGCAGATGCAGAGGTGGCATACTGCTGCAGTTGGAGCTTCTATGTCATGAGAAAGTAGGCCTCCATTTCATCACATTCCATCTTTTCAAAAATTTAGGCTTGCCCAAATGTCTTTGCTATATTATAATGCATGTGTGAGCTCCAGTGGCATCGCTTATCCAAAACAATATATACTCACAGTAGTCTGCAGTACCTTCCAGTAATCCCGCCTACTCTGGGTAGGTTTGTCTGAACTTTTCAAGTTCTTCCCTATCGATAAAGCGATCAAGAATATCATCACTTGGCAAAATGCATTTTGTTGATTGACCAAACCATTTGTATCGTCGTTGTGCAATGTAGTCATAGATAGCATCCCTTAACGGTGCTGGGATAGCAAGAAAAGCGCCCAACATTGGGTAAGGAAATGGCAGATATAACGCCACTCGAAGTGCAGCTGCAAAAAATTAAACTAAGGATTTCAATTTTAAGATCCAGGCTATCAATGAGAACCATGCTCATATGGTGTGATAGTGTTTCCAGCCAAATGTGTGAGCTTTGATAAGTGGTGTTGTGTATATCACTGCATGATGCAATGCCATTTGACAAAAACTGGCCTTCCACCTCCAAAGACACTTGAACTCGAGAAACGCATGTAAGAAATATATCTGAGTCGAATGTTGTGTTTTTCAATGCTCCAAAGGCTACAAGTAGACATTTGTCAACTGTGAAAATATTTTCGTACGAGCATAGTGACTGATCTCACCTGTAGAGGCTTGTGAAAATTGTCCCGGGCCCTCCACAAAAAGGAAACGATTCAGTACATCTTCACGCCTCAAACCACATACAAGCAAGTATGGCTCAGCAACTTGAGACTGTACAGCACAAAAGCTGATTCGTTTGTGCTTATCAGCTTTAATCACCCATCTCACTCCTGCCTCCATCACCCAGAAACAATGTCCAGCTCAGCAATACTAATGGCCCATCTTTACCGTTATCAATTGCTCTTCATTGACTTGGTATGGACTGACACTTCTATAAAAAATTGCAGTCACATACAATAATATTCTCAGAATTGACATTGCACTCCTGGGTTATGCTCCAATACTGAACTTCACCAAACAAACCTTGGAATCGCCATTGCAGCGAAAGATGCACGGTAAAAATTACCAGCATTACAGAGATGGCAGACACCATCATAAATCACAACTTGTGGTTTGAGAAACATGGGCGATGCATGGAAAGCACCAGTGAATGGGATATCTGCAGCTCCTGTTCCATCATCAACACATCCTGATGCACAGAGTTTGCCTGGGCTTAGAAGTTTAGTCCAAAATCGCTCATGGACGCTGCGATTATAGTCATGGAAGCTGCAATTATACACGGAATTTCGACGCACTGCACCCACACAAGAGAGTGCTCAGTATTAATAAATAAAAAGACTACTTGGCTGAAATGCCAAAATACCAAAGACGCACAAGGGAAGATTGGTCTATTCTCTGGGAACAAATAATAAAACCTTGTTGAATCTCTTGATTTCAAACAGACTAGGCTGACCAAAAATTTTGTCGATCAAGTTCACATGCTGTAATGAAGGGGAAAAAGGGGTCAATTTAGGGGTGCTTTAGTGAGTGTTAGGGAACTATATAAGTCCAAGCCATCCACTCTTGTACCACTTTTGCTGTGACATCCAATCCTATCTACTCTCCTTTGTCCTTCCTCCTACTTTGCATCAATGCTTGATGCCGAGGTCAACCGATTTGTAGAGATGCAGGGATATGGACGGGCCAGATTCCAACATGATCGTAGGACCATGGATCACATTCTCACTCTCAAATGTATTATTAAGGAGGCAAGGGCATGGAAGCAGAGGGTTTATTGTTGCTTTGTGGACTTCCACAAAGCCTTTGACACAATTCCGAGAGAACCCGCCAGGCACTTGCAAGATTTGGGTTATGATCAAGAGATTATTTGGGCTGTCATGGCACTTTACGAGAGAGTCTCGGGCAGAGTTTGGACAACAAGGTCTAGACCGACGGACGAGATTTTGAGTACTATTGGGGTCAAACAAGGGTGTCCTCTATCACCAACCTTGTTTGGCCTCCTACATTAATGAGCTTGAGATAGTTATGTAAACACTAGGGGGGGCTGGTTGCTCTGTTGCTAGCACTCTTACTCAGATCTTGCTATATGCAGATGATGTGGTACTCTTTATTGGCCTCAGCAAAGGGCCTCAAGAGGCACTTAGACGCGCTACAGCCTTTTTGTGAGCCGCATGACTTGAAGGTCAACCTTGGCAAAACCAAGGTTACGATCTTCAATACATTGCTATGCATCAAGAGCAATTTGCCTTTGATGGGTCACCAGTCGAGATTGTCTCATCATACATATATTTAAGGGTTATCTTCTCCGAACCTATTTTCACCATGAGACTGGCGATGCAGGCTCGCTTAAGCAAAGGGCATGCTTCGTTGGCCAAACTAGAGAGACAGTGCTTCCGCTCACACTTTCAAGACCGTCGGACCAAGTGCTTACTTTTTGACTCCTTGGTCCAACCAGGGGGGATGTATGGCAACCCTTGCTGGGGGCCAGATCTGTCAGAGACTGAGTGGCTCGTGGGGAGCAACTACAGGCACTCATGTTATCACGGATGATTCGCAGTAAACCGTCAATTCCTCACCAGATCATCCAAGCTGAGTGTCTGAAGGGGGGAGGGGGGGGTTCCTACCACTTCCAGAAGTGTTACCGGAGGGCTAGGGCCACTGGCGCAAGGAGCAAGTAGGGATGTGTCAATGGTGTCACCGATGGTGCCTGATGCGAGTGTTGGACTGTGGTGTCAACAATGAAATACGTGAGGACAATGGTGTCACCAAGAAAGGGAGTGATACGAGTGCAAGAGTGATGCAAGGCAAATAAAACGAAATCACAAGAGCCAGCCTCAACATGAACGGAATAGAACAAGCCACATGACGCACGGTCCGTTATACCAAGTGAAGGGGGATGAAGAAAGGAATACATGAGGTGAAGGGGAGCTAGAGTTGCGAACAGAGATGGAGGGAAGCATAGTATTGAGAGCAGAAGAGAAGTACACCACAATGTTACACTAGGCAAGTTCCTGACTCAAACCTTATTGTCACTCTCATGTTTCCCCTTCCAATCATTGAATGCCCCTCCCCCTCCTTTTCCCACACCTTCATCCCCTCCGCTACTCGTGGAGGGTCCCCTTCTCTAGCTGTGAATCTTCTCCCATTCTTCCAATCATTGAATGCCCCTCCCCCTCCTTTTCCCACACCTTCATCCCCTCCGCTGCTCGTGGAGGGTCCCCTTCTCTAGCTGTGAATCTTCTCCCATTCTTCCCATTGGTGGTGTCTCTATCTCTCTTAGCCGTTCCACCGCTCAACCACTTCTTGGCTCGCCAGCCTCCTCCTAGACCCCATGTACACCTCCCTGTGGTCCACTGTGCGGCACTTAGCCCTTTGACTCCTGTTGGTTTGCACTTATCTTCTCCATGTGTAGCTCTTGGCTGCCCCTTTGTACCACCATTTACATAGTTATGACATGATCGCTTAGGTGGACTTGTGAGATCTTGTTGTCATACAAAAGTGACCATAGTTATCTCCAATTGACATAGTTGTTACCATGGTTGTCATCATGAACATGGTTGTCACCTTGTCAACTCACCAACATAGTTGTCGCATGGTCAACATGACAACATAGTTGTCACCTTGTCAGCTCGCCGACATAGTTGTTGCCTGGTCGACATGGCAACATAGTTGTCACCTTGTCAGGTCGCCGACAGTTGTCGCCTGGTCGAAATGGCAACATAGTTGTCACCTTCTCAGCTCGCCAACATAGTTGTCACCTGGTCGACATACTTGCACATGGTTGGACTTGGATATCTGCAATAGTTCCCCAACCACACTCATTCATCGTCCCGATGAACGAGTGAAGTAGAATACAGGGCTAGTGGGACAGCGGAGTTACAAGGTTGTGACCTTTTAAAAATTACAAGGGCTCGTGGCCCCATAGCACAAAACAAAATAAACCAATGGCTCACGGCCTTGCATTGAAAACGAGAAACTGAACTAAAAGAGTATGTAAGAGTATGCTCATGGCCTTACAATGGATGAAAATGACCCAAGATTAAAAGAGCAACACTATGCTATGTACACCTACTATGTAGAACAGTAAGTCCCCAGATACATCACCAAGAAGAAAAAGACCCTCCTATGTAGAACAATAAGTCACAACACACATCTCCGAAGAAGAAAAAGACAAGTGCGTCCATGTCCAAGAGCAAATGCTTGCTGGATCACAGGAACAAGAGTAACCAAAAACTCCCATGTACAGAAGTGAGAGCTCTCTGATCATAGGGAAGGAAAACCGAGTCTAATGCAGAAATAGTGTCATGGAGCTACAGATCCTCCCGAGCGTGTATCTTCCTGCTGCTCCTCCTCAATCGTATCCATGATATTGCCTAAGTTCTCATACTTGCCCTTATCGCAATGATAGGCCGACTTGTAGTGATCATGGCGCGATTGGAGAAGAGCGAGCTCAGCTTGTAGAGAGGAAAGCTGTTGCTGCAAGGATTGATGGGATGCCTCAAGAGTGGTATGGCGTTGTGTCATGGCTGCAAGCGCTGTTTGGACCTCGTTGATGCGATTTTCAGCAGCAGCATGCTCGATGTGTGGGGATCCTGGAGCATAGTAAACTCCTCCTGCACGCTGAAGTGTAAGTGTCTGCTTTTCATTCCCCCATCCCTCTTGATCAAGGCGATGTTTCTATTGAAGCTCTTCCTATTCTTTGTGCCAGAGTGCCTCCTTTGCTTCAACCTATGTATGCCATTCCTGCTTCTGTGCTCGTGTGAGACACTCGTACTCCAGTCGTACGTGCTACTTCTAGGAGAGGATGCATTGGGTATGCCCTGTGGAGTTGAGAAGCACTGCACCAAGTTGAGTAAACATGTCATCGAGGAGCCTCTGCACCATGTGCATAGATCGCTTCGCCCACGCATAGCAATCCCCATAACTCAATCTGTCTGGCTTGTCAAGGATCTGACCAAACTCCTCAAAGACACCTGCCATTGCTCGATCCTCCAATTTGTCCAAATCCTCCACAGATGCGAGGGCATCCATACTAAGAAAACATGCAAGAGTTGTGGATCTGAAGGAGCCGGCTGTCAAGGCATTGCGCAAGGGAACTGTCACTAGCTGGTCAATGTCCTCCTCCTCAATGTCCACGGGAGACCTGCTATACTGAGCTTTTGTCTCTGCGTCTACCATTGTGCCTCAATAGAGAAAGAATGTCCAAAGGATAGTGGTCCAGCATATCGTTCTCCTCGAGAGGAGGACAATCAGCCTAAAGGGACAAGGTAGCAGCTACAAAAATAGTGGGACTTGCTCAAAGAACAATTGTGCTAGGTGGTCTTGTCTGGTGTCACCGAGGGGGTATAACTATAGCAGCAAGAGCTGAGAACCATACCAGGAAGAGGCGAGGAGTATGTTGTCCCGATGAAGAAGCGATAGTAGTAGCGGTCACTGTCAAATCTGTACTCAGAGGAGAATGGAGACCCAATCCGAAGGTAAGATCAAAACCACAAGATTGTTGAGACAATGGTGCCCTGTAAGGAGATAGCACCTCCACAGACTCGATGAGTGGAGGAGCTAGTACTCAGAGGAGGCTACAAGAGCTGAAGAACCACATGGATGGAGGAGGCGACGATGGGATCAGTACAATACAGATAGGAAGAAGGGACGCCCGATGGTGGTGGAAAAACATGTGCCACCTGGCAGCCTGACTCCACTGGAAGAGTGTTTGGAACATCAATCACCT
The DNA here is from genome assembly GCF_047967505.1 of Dipteris shenzhenensis. Taxonomy (NCBI): domain Eukaryota; kingdom Viridiplantae; phylum Streptophyta; class Polypodiopsida; order Gleicheniales; family Dipteridaceae; genus Dipteris; species Dipteris shenzhenensis. Next base: position 11,856,471 of record NC_141619.1, read on the forward strand.
GTATAGACACCCCAGTGTATACTGTAGATGCAGAGGGGGGAGAGGCCACAAAGGTGAAAGGCAGAGGAGTGATGGAACAAAGAAGAGAGATGGGGGATGCCATAGAGGAGCGATGGAAAGTAGGGGAGGGAAGACGGGAGGCTCCTGAGATGACGTAGAGGTGGAATGGAGAGCAAGAGAGGAAGATGGGGGAGTGGCAACATGTGTGGGAGAAGAAGGGGATGGAACTGAAGGAAGAAAAAGTATCAAAGGGGAGGTGCAGGCAGCACTCCACTGATGCAAGAAGTAAGATGAGGACCACATGTGGATGTATGTGTACCCTGACGCTTGCGTACCATACTTTGAAAATTGGAGCAAAAGAACGCAGCAAAGTCATACGGCTGGGTGGTAAGAAGACATTGAGGGCCGGCACGCACGTTGTGCATAGAAGAGATGGAGAGAATGAGCATAAAAATTTTTAGTGCCAACCCGACCTAAAGTCATCAATGGCGTCTCCATCTCCCTCACATCACGAGTTGATGTGAATGGACATGACAAAAATAGTTTCTTTTGATGTGCTTGGGCTGTCCCGACTCCCAAAACCAAGGGACGCACCTTTTTCACCATCGGACGCACCTTTTGATGAAGAGTTTTTAACTCCTCACCCAAGGGACACACCCCATCGTGGAAAAAAGGACACACCTTTTCGTGTAGGGACACCCCTCTTTAAAATAGGGTTACAGCCCTTCATGAAATGGTACACCTATTCCAAGGGTCACACCCCTTAGAATAGGCACACCCCCTTTGGCACCAAGCACCAACCTACAAAAGGGTACCTAGAGGGCCTAAAAAGAGCAACCAGCCCTACACCCAAGGCCCAACCCAAGACTACCCTTGCGTTCAAGTAACCCAGCCTTTAATTTTTGGGAAAAGCAAGGCGGCCTAGCAGTTATTTCAGCCATCGCAAATTGGCCAAAGCCGTCTTGAAAGTCACGCCCGCTTCTCGAAAGTCGCGCCTGCTGCTCCGTACAGCTTATCACACCGATTTCTGCTCCTCCCTTGCTGATTTCTGCTTGCCAGCCCATGCCAAGCCTGCTCCCCACCAACACTTCTGTTTCCATGCTTTGCTCAACCCTTGGCAGCCTTCCATAGTCACGCCAATCCTGCCCTCACTTCTGTTTCCAGGCTTTGCTCAACCCTTGGCGGCCTTCCATAGTCACGCCAATCCTGCCCTCAGCCTGCTGAATCTGTTTGCCAGCCTTTGCTCAGCCATGGATGTTTTCCATCACCCCTGAAGAGTGATGTTTTCTATCTCTTCACCCCGCCATCTCAGCCTGCGAACAGAAGCCTTGCTGTCCAGCAAATCTCCTCAGCCAGCCCCTCTTGTACAAGAAATCTCGCCTCCACACAACAGATCGAGATCCTAGGTGGTTCGTGGTTTTGCTGGCAACATGTTCTGCCCACAACCGGACTGTTTGGTTTCTGAATCGCCTCCCTCTACAGCAAACCCTAATTTCGAAATTTGAAGCCTGACTATTGTCTTCTACCAACTCGACATCAAGACCTCCTTCAACTCGCAATTGATGCTGTACTTTTTCCAGCCCGAAGCCCACCGCTGGTACATGCTTTTCAGCATAGTCTGGCAGATCTAATCTATGCCAGGTGGATTCTTTCCATTCTATTTCTAAGGATTCTCTTTCATATTGTTATTTGCTGCTCATTATCAAATTACAGCAAATGAAAGCCCCCTCCTTAAAGCATGGAAACCCCTGGTAATGCCTCAGTCCCTTCAAGGAGACCTCAGGCATCATCTATCACACAATATCGTGTTCAGATTGCACAACCAGCCCATTTCGAAGCTTTTGCATCATGGGTATTTTGTGTCACGTGCCCTTCCAGTGACTTGGACCACATCCTATATCTTCTACGTGAGGCACCTCAATTACATTACTTCCTTAGCACAGTCCAGGTTGGGTTTCACGAGACACATAGATACCCAGAACCCGATATTCCTCACGAATTTGCTGTCCATCTTTGGAGAGACTTTATCTTTGGAGAGACTTTTACCCCTCATCTTCAGCATCTCCAGGGTACTCCCCACCTCCTTCAACTCCCACATATCCTCCTGCACAGGTTTTACCTTCCACAAGATAGTATTTACACTCTGAAGGCACTCCTTCTCCTGGATATCCTCCGCTCCCGACAGCAGCTCCTTATCCCTTCTCGGACTCTGCAACCTACCCCTGTACTCTCATGAGCAGTAACACCCACTTCGGCATCACCAGTATTACCTCAGACAGGACCTCCTTTACCAGATTTCCACGAGTCGTTCCACCCTGCCTCGCCTGCCCCCTCCTGTTAAGCCAGGCAATCTTCAAACGCAGAAGCCAGGGCCAAACAAGTGACCAGAAAGGCCAAAAATGGCCGACCATTACTGGCCGACCAGAATTGGCCAACTGGCCGACCAGAATTGGCTGACCAGCTGGCCGACCTCATGGGTCAGGCCTATAAAAGGCAGTAGCCCCCTGGCTACCATATCACTTTTGGAACAGGCTGCTGCACACCTGCGCTCCAGCATCTCTGCCTCCTCTACCTCCGCTCTTGCATCCTCTCCAGCATCTCTGCCTCCTCTGCCTCCGCTCCTGCATCCTCTCCAGCATCTCTGCCTCCACTTCAGCATCTCCTATGCCTCTACTCCAGCAACTTCTCTGCCTCCTCTGCTTCCGCTCCATCATCCTCTCCTGCAGCTGCAGCAGATCAGCATCAACTTACTCCTCTATTGTTGCTGCCCTTCTTTGCAAATCTGCAGCAAACCTTTGCTCTTCTGGCAATAGGTTGCTGACCCAGATCTGGTTCAGTTCCAGCTTGTGGAGCTAGTGCAGAGCCCACTTCAATTGACTGCTCTGGAGGACTGCTATTTGCTCCCTCCACAGTTTCTGTCGCAGATATCTCTTCTCTTGTATTGAGTTCCTTTGGTGATATATATTTCTTCTTCAGCTATCTTTCGTCTTCAGTGTTGTCTTATTTATCTCCAAGAACTTTCTTTATATGGTATCAGAGCAAGGTATGCTTGCCGACACCTGAGCCTTGACCTGGAAAGCTTGGAAGATAGATCATCAACTGAAGATGTCTTCTCCTTCTTCCCCGAAGCGATCTCAGCCCGAATCGACCTCTATTCAACCACCACCCTCGTCATATGTCGAGAGAGAGTCTGCAAGGATCGAAGGTGATGAATACCTCTCCAAACTCTTTAAAGAATTTGCTGAATTTCAGAAATGGAAGGAACTTGAAGCAGGTACCCGTACACCCTAAGCTTCTTCTTCTCCACGGCTTTCTCCGATACGTCAACAAGGACCTCTATTCAACTCGGAAGAAGCGGAGCAACATTTCAAGTTCGGTGCCACCAAAGAACAAGTATACCCTGACGAAAGAGGACGGCCGGCATGAGGACAATGGGTTATTCGACAATGCCTATCTCACAAGAATCAGTGCAAGGTATGTTGCCCTATCCCCTTGGTGCAAATCCGTCTGTTATACAAGGCATAGGAACGAGTAATCACGAGGACACAGATCCATACATGCATGTGAACACTCGTAGACGAGAAAGGAGAAATTCGTCAGGCAATGAGTTTGCTTTCGGTTCTCATTCTTCCTTCCCTCCCATCCCTCTCATATCTTCCGCTGCCATCTTCCCTCCAGTGGCTTCTCTTCTCCCATGCCACTGGGCTCCTATAGCCTTTTTCCCTCTCTCTCTCCCGCTGCCCCGTTTTCCCCTCTCATGTCGTATCCCGCCTCCCATGTTTATCCCTCCCCCTCAGGGCCTTCTCCGAATCCTTTTGTTCCTCCGGTGGTGCCGCCTCTCCCACCTTCTCACACCACTCCTATCTTGAGTCCTCTCATGCATCCACCGGTTACTTCTCCCTATCATTCCCTTTCTTCCTCTCACCCGGTCTCTGCAACAGCCAAACATGCTTTTACTGATATGACTCGTTTTAACGGTTCTAATTATACCACTTGGTCAAATCTCATGCGCCATGTGCTTGATTCTCAAGACTTATGGGAACTCGTTCAAGGTACTGAACCGCAACCTGATCCTCATGTTTATCCTTATCAAGTAGTTCGCTCGTGGCGGCATCGTAATGCCATTGCCATTGTCAAAATCATGCAAGGGCTTTTGCCTGAATTTCACTCTCAATTGCAGCATTTTGACCTGGCCTCTGAGCGATGGGCACATCTCACTGACCGCTATGCGGCCCGAGATCGTACTCGTCGCATCAATCTTGACCACCATCTCCAACAATTCCAGATCACTACTAATGATGATCTCAAGGTCAAGCTAGCGGCGGTTAATTGCTGAATTTGCCACAACTGGTCCTCCCAAATCCGAGGATGACCAAGTTACCTTCTTTTTGAACAAACTCCCGCCTAGGTACTTTAGTTTTATGCAGCAAATCATTTCTCAACCCTCCCTTCCTACCTTTTATGAGTTCGAATGTCAACTCTTGCGTTATGCTCGTCTCTACTCTCAGGTTCACCGAAAACATAGTGTTCCTGCTTCAAAGGGGACTCTTCTCTCCGGGATTCAAAAAGATCAACTCAGCTCCGGAAAGCCCTCTCCCACTCCTGACTCCAATAATTCCTCTGGTATTAAACCCGCCTGGCACAACCTTTGGTGAACCAATAAGTAAATACATACCATAAGTCATCAATAAGTTAATCGTTAAAGAAGGAAAAAACAGTTGGCCTAGCAAGACCTTACATACAATCGTAAATATAGATGAGTATGAAAAAGAAAGTAGATGTACTCATCCTGTAGGTATGAAATGTGAATTTAGTCCATTGAATTGTATCCAGGTACCTCTGCAAACATGCATGTACTCAGAGACACAACTGAGTGTGATGAAAGAAAACATATGAGCTCAGCCTGGAAACAAAAGAGTGCCTTTCCAAAAAGAACATGTTTTGTCAGCATTGCCAGAAAGTTGGGCATGTTGATGACGAATGTTGCTCCAAAGCCAAAGGCATTCTCCCACAGCCCCCCACCACAACTCCTCTGCCACCTCGCTGGCGCCCTAGGAGTGGTCCTCCTCCACCTAACGCTAGCCCTTGGAGACCACAGGGCCATGTCACTAATCAGTTCACCCCATCCCCTCCCTTCATCACTCCCGAAGGCCTGTCTGACTAGTCCACTAGAGATTCTCTAGACTTCACTTCCCAGGCCTTGATTCATATCACCGAGCTTGACTCCTCCCCATCCATATCTGGATCAGCATTTCATACTCTACCATGTGGCCATAAAGCCCCTTGGATTGTGGATAGTGGAGCCACTCATCATATGACTCCTCATCGTGATCTCTTCATTTCTCGCCAACCGGCAACAGGGGAAGTCCGCTGTGGCAATAACTCTGTCCCTCCTATTCGTGGCATTGGTTCAATCAAATTTGATACCGACAAAGGCCCCAATCTTGCTCAGTTGGATCAAGTGTTTTATGTCCCCCAATTAGGGGTCAATCTTCTTTCCGTCCATCAACTTTGCCTTCTTGGCCGTGCGGTGCTATTTACACGGGACTCCTTTTCGCTCAGGGCGAAGCCCAACCTCATGGTCTGTACCTCATTTTGCAATTTCTTGAGACTCCCTCCAATACCGGCTCTGAGTTTCATCGGCTTCATGGTCTTGCTAACCTGAAAGATCCGACTGACACAGAACGGTTTTGGCATTATCGTTTGGGACATTTGTCCTATGACTCTTTATATGAAATGTCTTGGGATCATTTGGTTGATGGCCTACCTCAATTATCGCGAGCCAAAGATATTTGCCGTCCATGCCAATTAGGCAAACAAAGCAGAACTCCTTTTCCTCCTCATTCTACTTCTCGAGCCAGTGAGATATTGCGTCTAATCCACCTTGATATTAGTGGCAAATCTCCTGTTCCTTCATTGCATGGCTCACAATATTTCTTCTTAATTGTGGATGATTACTCTCGATATCAATGGGTGTTCTTCATGAAAGAGAAATCTGACACTTTTTCCTTCTTTGCTACTTGGGCTCGATTGGTCATGAATCAAACAGGGAAGCCTATTGGGATTGCTCGTAGTGATAATGGTGGTGAATTCATTTCCCATGAATTCACTCACTTCCTTCACGAGCATGGTATCCAACGCCATCTCACATCTCCCAATTCGCCCGCCCAAAATGCTCGTGTCGAAAGGAGACAGCGCACAATCATGAACATGGCACGCTCCATGCTTTTTGCAGCCGAGTTGCCCGAACGTCTTTGGCCGGAAGCCGTGAACACTTCTGTCTATCTCCTTAATCATTGCCCTACTAAGCCCATCCCGAACATGACGCCTTTTGAGGCTTTCTATGGCTACCGACCCTCTATTTCTCATATCCACATCTTTGGATGCCGCGCGTACACTCATACTCCCAATGATACTCGCGGTAAACTAGAACCTCGTACTGAACTTCTACTTCTCGTTGGCTACTCGGCTGAAGCCAAAGCTTATCGCTTATTTGATCCTCGCACAAACAAAGTTTTGGTTCGCCGTGATGTGGTCTTCGATGAAGGAGAGATTCTAAAAAATTCCTCTATTCTCCCTACTGATGACGCACCTATTCTCGTTCCCCCCGAAACCTCTTTCTCTCCCCCCGAAACTTCTTTCTCCCCACCCATTGCTTCTCCCGTTCCCCGATCCTCTTCTCAGGACCCGCTGCCACACTGGTATCGACAAACTATGAAGGATTTCGGGATTATTCCCCTAGAACTTCCTCCTCCCGGTCCTCGTCGCTCTGCCCGAACAGCTTCTTCCACTACCACTGCCTCCATTTTTACCATAGCCTATATCGTACATTCTAAACCCGCCACTTGGCAGGAAGCAGTTCAACATCCTGAGTGGCATCGTGCCATGGAACAGGAGCTTGAGAGCATTGATCGCAATGAGACCTAGACTTTGGTCGATCGACCCAGTCACAAAAAGGTCATACGAACAAAGTGGATCTTCCGAACAAAACTCAAAGCAGATGGAACCCTGGACAAGTACAAAGCTCGCTTAGTAGTGCAAGGATTTCGCCAAAAACATGGTATCGATTATGAGCCTACTGAGGCTGAATATCTCCGGCAGTTTCTGGCAGAGCTACACTTTCCTTATACTGAACCAACGGTCCTCTACGTCGACAACAAAAGTGCCGTCGCTCTCGCCGGCAATCCCATTTTCTCCAACCGCACCAAACATGTTGGCGTACACTTTCATTTTACTCGCGAGCAAGTGGAACTGTGTACTATTCGATTGATATATGTTCCAGCTACCGATAATCATGCTGACATTCTTACCAAGCCGGTTAACCGACCTATTCTTGAGCATCTTAGCCCACGGCTTGGGATTGGTGTACCGCCTCCTTCTCCTTAGCAATTTTTTTTTTAATACTAGTGCTTAAAGGAAGTGAACAAATCCCATGCGAGGGCACTCCTTAAGCACCTCTCTTTCTGTACTCTATGATTGTACCATCACTACTGGGCATTTAGCAAAGATGAAAACCTACTTTGTAGGCATCTCCATCTAAATGAAAACCCTCTTACCAAAACAAAACCAAAACCAAAAAAAAAAAAAAGGCTGATGAAGAAGATAGATCACCCCTGGAACCATTTTTTTTTACTACCCCTGGAACCATTCTACCTTGGACATTGAGAGGGGGTGTTAAGCCAGGCAATCTCCAAACGCAAAAGCCAGGGCCAAACAAGTGGCCAGAAAGGCCAAGGCCAAACAAGTGGTCAGAAAGGCCAAAAATGGCCGACCATTACTGGCCGACCAGAACTGGCCGACCAGAACTGGCCGACCAGAACTGGCCGACCTGGAATTGGCCGACCAGTTGGCCGACCTCATGGGTCAGGCCTATAAAAGGCAGTAGCCCCCTGACTACCATATCACTTTTTGAACAGGCTGTTGCACACCTACGCTCCAACATCTCTGCCTCCGCTCTTGCATCCTCTCCAACATCTCTGCCTCTGCTCCTGCATCCTCTCCAACATCTCTGCCTCCTCTGCCTCCGCTTCAGCATCTCCTCTGCCTCTGCTCCAACAACTTCTCTGCCTCCTCTACTTCCGCTCCATCATCCTCTCCTACAGCTGCTCCAAATCAGCATCGACTTACTCCTCTATTGTTGCTGCCCTTCTTTGCAGATCTGCAGCAAACCTTTGCTCTTCTGGCAATAGGTTGCTGACCCAGTTCAGTTCCAGCTTGTGGAGCTAGTGCAGAGCCCACTTCAGTTGACTGCTTTGGAGGACTGCTGTTCGCTCCCTCATCAGTTTCTTTCGCAGATATCTCTTCTCTTGTATTGAGTTCCTTTGGTGATATATATTTCTTCTTCAGCTATCTTTCGTCTTCAGTGTTGTCTTATTTATCTCCAAGAACTTTCTTTATACCTCCAACATGAGCAACCTCAGGGAGCAGCCCGGAACTTCTTCCAGGAATGGTACAAACTAGAGCGCAGGTTCGTGCTTTTCTCATAAGGACCTCAGATATGTCGCAACACTCGCGTGCAACCTCTCCGAGATAAGCAACTCAAGTCCAAAAAAGACCCCTGAAGTCAACTTACAAGGCAAAGCACTACTTCAACTTCAAATTTCTCAGCTTCAGGACAGCATCTCAGAAAGTCCAACAACTCCAAGATTCTCACAGTACCACACATACAGAGGATGACGTGACGCCACCGGACGACTACGTGGACTCATTCCCACCAGAGGTAGAAAACACTGAACTCCGTGCCCTCTACCGCTTACTCCAAGCTTCCAAAACTAAAAGACTTGACATTAAACTTCCGGAAGCCTACACTGGTCAACGAAATCGCCGAACAGTTGACCAATGGCTCGCAAAACTGCGCATGTACTTTGATACTGTTGACCTCACTAAAGGCAAAAAGATTGCCTTGGCAGCCTCCCTCCTCAAGGATACAGCATTCCTATGGTGGCAACGACGCTTAAAGGACGGCAAAAGTGTGTTAACTTGGGAACGTTTTGAACACGTGCTCCGTAAGCAGTTCATACCTACCAATGCGGACTTTCAAGCAAGTTCAAAACTCCGACAATTGGAGCAAACGGGCTCCTTGTCTTCCTACATCTCTCAGTTCACCACATTGGTGCTAGAGATAGATGGTTTAACTGATGATGACTACCTTCATGCTTTCATCTCAGGCCTAAATCCCTCGTTATGCATTGATGTCCTCAAAGCAAACATCACCACCACAGCTGGCGCTATTGCTTACGTAGAGCACATTACCGACTTCCAAAACACAGGGAAGCAGAGTTCTAATAGAACACAGAACTCTACTATGGCTAAGGATGCTCGCCCTCAAGATAACCCCAAGTTCAAAAAGAACGCGGGTGATCAAGGTCAGCGACAGTCTCAAGATCCCCACAAGTCTCAGAAATCGTATGCTGGATCTCAACAGAAGCACTTCTCCAAGGATCACGCGTCTTCCTCTTCACAAAGTCATGACCATCATCACCAACATAAAGGTGCGGCCACTGACAAGAAGAACAACTCTAGCACAAAAGGACTTTGTAGCATTTGTACGGGCGACCATAGATGGTTCGATTGTCCCAAGCGACCAAAACAAAATTCCAATATGGAACCTAGCACTTCCGAAACAGAAGATGCTACCCCAGCACAAGACAAGAAAGGCAAAGCTATTCGAATGGCAAATACCATCCACATGAGCCTTGCCAGCAACCCCGAACCTTCCCTGGCCACTCAAGTACTTTGTGTCCAAGGATTGATTCATGGAACAACGGTCACTATCTTCATCAACAGTGGCTGCTCTCATAACTTCCTAGCTAGTTCTATGGTCAAAAAACTTCAGTTGACCACCAGTCCTAGTCCCATGGACTATCAGAGTGAACTCGCAAATAGAACTACCTTCTTGTGCATCACAAGGATCAAAAACTTGTCTTTTCACATCCAACATTATACGAACAAGTTAAACTTTGACATCATGCCTCTTTCTCGGTACGATGTCATACTCGGACAACAGTGGCTCTACGACTATGATCCATCGATCAGTTTTCGCAGCCATACTATCCAGTTTGTCCACCAGGGAAAACTTGTTGAGCTAACTGGTTCTAGGGACTCTCCTTCAACCCCAGTTGCCTCTGCCCTACAAGTAAAGAAGTGGGTTCGTAAACGTCAAGTAAAGACTTCACTTCTGTTGGTTACGACAGTAGAGGAGACACCAAAGGATCCTCCTGAGTACCTCAACTAACCTTTTTTCCAGCCCTACCTGGATATTTTCCCACAGGAATTGCCAAAGCAGTTACCACCTCGACGACCAGTGGATCACCCAATCAAGCTTATTCCGGGTAGTAATCCACCATCAAAACCTCCTTATCGGGTTTCTTACACTCAAAATGAAGAAATCCGAAGACAGGTGACCGAACTACTCGACAAAGGTCACATTCGGCCCAATCGCTGTCCTTTCGGATCTCCTGTACTACTTGTGGAAAAAAAGAATAAGTCAATGCACCTCTGCATCAACTACCAAGCCCTCAACAAGCTCACTATCAAAAACAAGTATCCATTGCCTCGCATCGATGACCTCTTCGATCAACTTCTACCCGCAACACAATTCTTAAAGATTGATCTTCGTTCAGGTTATCATCAAATTCGCATACGAGAAGGCGATGAGTACAAGACAGCTTTTTGAACAAAGTATGGACACTATGAATGTTTGGTCATGCCTTTTGGATTAAACAATGCCCTGGCCACATTCATGACACTAATGAACGACATTTTCAAGCATTTCCTCGATAAGTTCGTCATCGTTTACCTCGATGACATCATCGTTTTCAGCAGATCCCTACATGAGCACAAACAACATCTTCACCAAGTTTTTGAACTTCTCCGCGCAAATTCTCTCTACATCAACGTTGAGAAGAGTGAGTTCTTCAAGACCCAACTCGAATATTTGGGACATGTTATTTCAGCTTAAGGCATCTCTGTAAATCCCAAGAAGGTCCAGGTAATCCGAAACTAGCCTACTCCTAAGAATGTTCATGATGTCCGCTCCTTTCTCGGATTAGCAAACTTCTACCATACAAAGGTCTATCAATTTTCCAAAATCGCAGCTCCTATGTCCGAATTATTGAAAAGCACAGCAGTTTTTTAGTGGCTTCCCGAAACAGAGTATAGTTTCCAACAACTCAAGCAAGCACTCACTACCACACGAGTTATGGCTATTGCTGACACGTCAGCCAAACCTTCCATTTGAGGTCATGATCGATGCTTCCGACATCGCTACAGGAGCAGTCTTGATGCAAAAAGGCAAAGTTATTGCTTTTGATAGCCATAAACATTCCGATATCCAAACCCCGTACACGGTTTAAGATAAGGAGTTTCTTGCCATTGTACATGGTTACCGCTCTTGGAAACATTATCTCATGGGAGCCGACTTGCTGGTCAAGACAGACCATCACTCTCTAAAGTATATCTTTACTCAGCCAGTCATGAACGCTCGACAAGCACGCTGGGTTGAGTTTTTGGCCAACTTTCATATGACCATTGAGTACTTTCCAAGACTACGCAATGTAGATGCACATGCTCTCAACAGGTTAACTCTAGCATCAGCTATGGTAATCTCTACATTATCTGTGGATGTTCCAAATTCATTCAAAGGGAAGTATCTCAATGATAAAGACTTCGGCACAGTAGTACAACTTCTTTCGAAAAATCAACCTTCCACTTCCGAAGAGAAGATTTTCTCATCCTATTCTTATACGGATGACCTTCTGTATTATCAAGATTGCATCTGTGTACTACATGACAAGGATGTTCGACGTCTTTTATTAAAAGAGCATCATGTGGTTCCTTATGCTGCCCATCCAGGCATCAACAAGACTTACAGGTTACTCAGTGCAACAAACCACTGGCCTCAGATGAAAAGCGACATCATCAAAATGGTTACATCTTGCTTATCTTGTCAACAAATAAAAGCAAGCCGACGACTTCCAGCAAGACTTCTTCAGCCACTTCCAGTTCTTCCAGTTCCAACTGAAAGGTGGGAAAGTATTTCCATGGATTTTATTACAACACTACCACGATCCTCCAGAGGTAACACTCAAATTATGGTAATTGTTGATCGATTGTTCAAAATGGCACACTTTGTTGCTTGCAAAAGAAGTGCACAGGCTCCGGACATCGCCAAACTCTTCATACAACACATCTTCCGACACCATGGATTGCCCAAGAATATCGTTTCTGATAGAGATCCTAAGTTCACCAGTCACTTTTGGATTTCACTGTTCGAATCTTTGGGTACAACTCTACTGTTCAGTTCAGCCTACCACCCTGGACAGACTAAAAGAGTCAACCAAGCTCTGGAAAAAATGCTCCGACATTATATTCAATCACGCCTAGCAGCTTGGGAAGAGTATCTACCACTCCTTGAGTTTGCTTATAATAACTCTTTCCATAGTGCCATCAGCATGACTCCATTCCAAGCAACTTATGGACACACTCCGATTGTACCAACAAATTTTGTACTTCAACATCAAGTGGCCCTAGCTGATCAACTGGTTCAAGAAATGCAAGACATTCTACTCCAAGTCACGGAAAGCGCAAGAGCGGTATCAATGGTCCGCCAACAAACATAGACGTCACCTGGAATTTGAAACTAGTGACATGGTGCTATTATTTGTAGCCCCACATTGTATAAGACGGTTAAGTCTGTGTTTCCTAAGTTGCGACCAAGATACTATGGACCTTTCCGGATCGTCAAGACAAATTCACCTTTAAGTTACAAATTGGAATTACCACCATCATGGGGTAAAATGCATCAAACATTTCATATTTCTTGGCTAAAGTTGCAAGATCTGGACGACTCCGACGCTACTTGGCAATCTGATGAAGACTTACAGCAATATCCTAACATTTTACAGCAGTATTTTCAGAATTTACCGTGATATTTTCTACACCAGTTCATTATCTCCACCAGGGTCTTATTTTGAGTGAGAGGGGATGTCACGATCTGTGACGTATTCCTTGACTTATGGATGGTTTAATGAATGGACACTTGTGGAAGGGTATGCCCTTTCGACGGGACACTTCCTATGAGGCACAACCCTTCACAAGAGACATTCTATTGAAGAGACACTACCATTGTAATGTACCCTCTCATCAAGGGTCACACACTTCACAAGGGGTACACACCTCTTCATGCACATACACTTTGGAGTACACACCTTTTCATGTGACTCCACTCTCTATATAAGAGAGGCCCAACTGTATGGATGACACACTACAGACACTCAAGCAATACAAATATTCCTTGTTCTCTGCTATTTCAGTCTCCTTTCTGTTCCTTAGCACATTTCTAAATATAGTAAATCTAGAATTTCTTACACCCAGAACTACATGCGAGGTGGAAGGTGAACCAGCCTTCAATAAATTAAAGGGCAGTAGAACTAACAAATAACCAGCCAACACTGTTCTATCAACAATTCAGCAAAAGTATAACTGGCAGATTGGGGGCTAGGGTGCCCCTGCACCAAGATAAAGACACAGGTTGGCCCCAAACCTTGGCGCCCCTTTCAGTATTTCTTTAATTAAGTGAGAGGCCCAGAATTCCAGGCTAGATAAAGGATACATTCTTTCTTACATCTGGGGCATTCCACATCCCATTGGGCATCCACATACCCTGCATAGCCTTTACTGTTCATTACTCTCACCACTCCTGGTAGTAGGGCTTCATTCCTATTCCAGAAAGCTTGCACACGGCCCAAAACTGTTACTAGTAACTACCCTTGGCCACACAGTTCCCCATAGCTGTCACTAGTGCCCAAAAAGCAGAAAAAGAAAGCATACAGGAGCTTTCTCCACTGTCTAGGACTGCCATGACCAATAGTCTCTCACCCTATGGATCGCACATATCCTGATACATCAACTTTTCTCCCATAAAGAACTGGTATCACAACACAGCAAACAATATGGCAGTCATACAAGTACCATCCCTCTGGCATCAATGACATTACACAGCCCATTAGGCACCCATGACCAAAGCATAATCTCTACTGCAAATAACTCTCACCAAGCATGGCAGAAAGGCATCCAAATCAGTTCCACAACAGCGGTACTCAGCTAAGGTCTGTTCCTAGCAACCACTACTGGGTCTCACAGTCTCCCTTAGCTGCCTCCAGTGCCCTCTTGACCTCTTACCTGCTTAGAGCTCAGTTAGAAAAGCATAAATATCCAGCTAGCATCCGTGGAATCATGAACCAGGAGAAGGACTTCACATTGCGAGTTCTTCTGCTCAGCTAACGCATTAAAATGTTTAACCAGTTCTTCAAAGCTCAGCCTACAAATAGGCTGAGATACCCTGCGTGCCCCGCTTGTTCTCCAAGAGGACTTATAGCTACTGGAACAGCTCATCGAGACAAGCCTAGGTCCCAAGGCTACGTTGCTATATACCACTTAAGCCTTGTGACCAGCCAGGGGTCTCTCTTCCAAGATGAGTTATGAAGGCATCAGGTAATGGCTGGCCATGCACGTACATCAGCTGACGACAGTCACAGGTGAGAAGCCTTGCTCACCCAGCCTATGACCATGGTGCTGGCCTTTACGCCTAGCCTGCCCCTCCCGAAAGCACTCGCCACCTGTAGGTGCAGCCAAACGGACAGCTCGTCCTAGGTAACGTACTCTAGCTATGTATGGGTCCCACAGCACCAACAATTTCTTCGACTGGGATATTCTACTACCAGCCGCTCTTTTGGCCTGCAGGACAGCATACAAGGCCAGCACTGGATACTCACCATTTCAACTAGTTTACGGCCTACAGGCAGTTGTGCCCTATGAGTTTCACATGGAGACTACTAGGGTCGTGGTAGAAATGAATGATAACTTGGAAGCATGCACACTTGAGCGATTATGGGATCTGGAAGCCTTGGAAGAACATCGTTGCGAAGCAATCCTTGCTCAAGAAGTATTGCAGAAGAGGTAGAAAGCATGGCATGATAGGAACCTTAGAAAGAGGGAGTTCCTAGTTGGTGACTTGGTCTTGTTATATTCCAGTAAGTTCTTGAAGCATAAGCCTAAGTTTGTTAGTGGGTGGATAGGTCCTTTCTATATCACCAAAATTATTCCAAGTGGCGGTGTTTACTTGGCCACTTTGGATGGCAAAAGGTTAGTTGCACCCGTAAATGCATCCAGGGTACGAAAGTATTATGTTCAGTAAGAATATCTCTTTTGGTGAGTCTTGTATATATTATTAAATTTTTTTATTTTTTTTAAATGTGGTCACCTCCTTCACCTTGGTCAACAGGGTGACAACCTAGTCATCCATGTTGACCATTTCACCCTTGTCACCTTGTTCACCTTGGTCCTCAGGGTGACAACCTTGTCATCCCCTTCACCCTGTTCACTCACCCTTCACTCTATTCACCCTGTTTATCACAGTGACAACCTTGTCACCCCCTTTCACCATGTTCCCTCTTGGTCCTCAGGGTCAGAACCTTATCATCCCTTTTCACCCTGTTCACTCACCCTTCACTCTGCTCACCCTGGTTATCACAATGACAACCTTGTCACCCCTTTCCACCATGTTCACCCGTCACCTTGTTTATCTTGGTCCTTAGGGTGACAACCTTGTCATCCCCTTCACCCTGTTCACTTACCCTTCACTCTGTTCACCCTAATTATCACAGTGACAACCTTGTCACCCCCTTTTACCATGTTCCCTCTTGCCACCCACTTCATTTCATTTGTTCATGTCAGTGACAACCTTGTCACCCCCTTTCACCATGTTCACCCTTGTCACCTTGTTCACCTTGGTCCTCAGTTGATAACCTTGTCATCCCCTTTCACCCTGTCACTCACCCTGGTTATCACAGTGACAACCTTGTTCACTATGTTCACCCTTGTCACCTTGTTCACCTCGGTTCTGAGGGTGACAACTGTGTCACCCCCTTTCACTTGTCACCTTGTTGACCTTGGTCCTTGGGGTGACAACCTTGTCATCGCCTTTCACCTTGTCACTCACCCATCAATCTGTTCATCCTGGTTATCACAGTGACAACCTTGTCACCCCTTTTCACCATGTTCACCCTTGTCATTTTGTTCACCTTGGTCCTCAAGGTGACAACCGTGTCATCCCCGTTCACCTTGTTCACTCACCCTTCCCTCTGTTCACCCTGTTTATCACAGTGACAACCTTGTCAGCCCCTTTCACCATGTTCCTGTTGGAGGTTAACATCTCCTGATGTCACCTTAGAGAGAGAGGGCCTTGATTGTGGGTGTGCCCGCCCAATGAGTGAGGCTAGGGTAGACAGTGAGGGCCTCTGTTGTGGGTGTGCCCACCCCCATGAGAGTAGGTTAGTGTGGCCTTCCAGTGTCTCATGTGATGCCATGCAGGCCACGGAGGTACCTCGGGAGGGTGCAGGGTTGTGTGAGCAGGCGTGTCTCACCTGCTGCCCTCAGG